>NC_051398.1:40351762-40361762 GCF_015228065.2 Penaeus monodon
TTGAAAAGAATTTAAAAATTTTGAAATTTTCCCCTGGCAATTTTTTTCATTTTTTTTTTTTTCCGTTTTTTTTTTTTTTTTTTTTTTTTTTTTTTTTTTTTTTTTGGGGGGGGGGGGGGGACTTATAATCTTCGTTTTCCCCCTTTGGGTTAGAGTAGCTATTTTTAATTTTCCCCTTTTTTAAACAGTTGTGTAAAAAAGGAATAAAATTTGAAAAAAATATGGTTAAAACCCTTAAAACCCCCTTTCGGCTTGTCGGGCTGGAAAAAAACCTTAATTTTGGTTAGAACAAATCATTGAAATGAAAAATTATTTTTTGATCTTTTATTAAATACGAAATCTCTTGAATCTTTAAATATACCATTATTTCCGAATTTTCGGGGGTTGAAAAAAATTTATATTTTTTTATATATTTATTTAATAATTTTTTATTTTTTTTTGGGTACCCTTTTGAACTTTTTGAAAAATTCTTTTGTTTTTAAATTAAGCTTCTATTTTGTTTATTTTTTTTTAACTGGCTTTTGGAGCCCCCCTAAATTGGGCCCAAAATTGGTTTTTTTAATCTTTAAAAAAAAGGGTTTTCCTTCTCTATCTCCTCTGTGTTAAAAGCTCAGATGTCAATGCTCATTTTAATTTCAAATCTCTATTTAGTAAAAGGGGGTCCTTTTTTTGGGGAAATGAAAATTTTTATTTTACCGTTTTTATGGAAAAAGAGGAGGGAGTTAAAAAAAGTTAATAAGGTTTTGCATTTATTGTACCATGGCCTTTGAACGGGTTGCCCCAAAAACCCTTTTTTTGGTTTTTGTGTCTTAATTGGGGGAAGGGAGGGGGGTTTTTTAAATTTTTGACAAAAGGGATTTTTTAAATTTTTTTTCAAAAAAAGAAATTAAGGGTTCCTTTTAATCCTGTTTTTTGGGGGGGTAAAAGTCACTGGCCCTTTTGATTTTTAACTAAAACCTACCCTTGAAAGATTAAGCAAAAAATATCGCCTTTAGAAAAATAGCTCTTTTGCTTAATGGTTTCCCAAAAACCCCCAAGTTTTCTTTAGCTGGGACTTAAGTACCCCCCCGGGGATTTGAGGTCAAAATTTTCCCCTGTCTCAAAATGCCTTTGGGGGGAACCTTTTGGGAAATCCGTTTTTCATAAACCCAAAAGTACTCCGAACCCCCCAAAGCAGTCTCGATTTTTCTGGGTGGTTTTTATCAAAAATTGGAACAAAAATAGGCAGGGCCTGGGTTTGAATATTAAATCTTGGAAAAAATGCTGGCTGTACGTCCTGGAGGAACCCAAAATACTTGTGATACCTCCCCAAAAACCGGGGCCGATCATTCGTTTAACTTTCCAGTTAACTTTTCCCGACCAAAAGCCGTATTTTTAAAAATTTTTTTTGTTGTAATTTAAAAAGCAGTTGGAGTTAATTTCAGGGGTTTTTTGATTTTATTAAGTTTAAAAAATTGGGGCCCTGTACCCTGGGGCCCATACAGGTTGGGGAATAACCATTTATGCGTCCTTTTTTCAGAATGGTTTTTCTAAAAGTATTTGCAAGAAAAAGGGGAAAGGGCAGCACGGTTTTATTTTAACTTTTAAAGGGGGTTGGGAATTTTTGAATTCTTGGGGGGAAAGTGGGCCTGGAAACCCAGCAATAGGCGGGATTTTGTGAAACCTTTGGGGGGGTTTGCCTTTCCTTTAAAAGGGCTTTTAATTTAGGTTTTCGCAAAAAACGCACACCAATTGTTGTTGTTTTTATTTTGTATTTCCCAAAATATTCCGTTTTTACTGGAATCTGGTTTGAAATTCCTGACCTTTAAATGGTTTTCCCAACTGCCGATTTGCTATTTATTTTAAAATTATTCCAAGGGGGTTTCCGAACTGGTTTTGAATTTCCTTGTTCTTTTTCTTCAAGAGTTTTCGTCAGATGTTTTTTTTTTTCCTTCAGTTGATCCTTTGGTTTGGGAGGGGGGGCCCTTTTTTCTAGGTTTTTGTGAAAAAGAAAGAAGGAGGAAAGGAAAAAAAAGGTTTTTATCTCATAGATGCTATACCGTCTAGACCCGTGTTTTGAAGTGAGTTTCGGGGCCGGGTTTTGGGTAATTATTCAAACTCGAGTCTTGTTACAGTGTAGTCTGTTCGTATTGCAAAGGGGTCAAAACAAACTCTCGTACCAGTAAAGTGAGACATTACCATAAACAAATTTTTTTTTTCCCAAATTTAAATCTAACCTGCTACCTCCAAATGGTCGGTTTCTGTTAAATTACTTCAGTGATCTACTAGTAAATGTTTAAATTTCTTCGTCTTAAATTACGTTGGTTGTCTCCAAAGTGTGGATCCCTTTCTTTAAATCGCCCATCAAAACGGTTTTTGGGTTATAATTTGGGGAGAAAATTTACCAAAAATTTGTGTATCTGTCACAACATTGTACGTAAAAAATATCCGAGGCAGTCTGGATTTTTAAATGTAAAATTAACATCATTTTTTCTCGGATTTTTTAACAAAATTATGGGGCGTTTTAACTTCACATATGCCAAAAACCAGTAGGGGCTGTTTCAAATTCCATTTTAACCAATAGCAAAGGGTTTTCACGCAAATAACTCAATTTTTTTTTCGGATGTAAAGTCCTCGCATAACCCCTGAAAGATTTGATTGTGCGTTTACCCAATTAATGGTGCTCATTAAATCTGTATTTTGCTTTTTATATCCTCTAATATTACGATTACAATTCACAAAAAAAACAATAACTTTGTGATTATGGATTCATTACAGAGGTAGTCGTAAACTTAAAAGTACTTTTAACCTTTTAAAATTTTTTTGGTCTTAGTTTTGCTTCCTTTCTCAGCAAAATCCCTTGGGTTTGCTGTGGCCAGTGCCCTGGGGGGGGGTTTCCGTCCTGATTGATGTCTAGGGATCCTGAATTTTTCGGATTTGGGTTATCCACTGGGGTCGACATCTTTTCCCCCTGTTCGTTCTTTTAGCACTAAGGTAACACTAGAAAACTCGAAAATGACAGTAAATTTATTTTTTTCCATGCCCTGTCCGCGTCTTATTTCTTTAATTCGTTTTTTGTTTTGTTCTATCGAATTTTCTTTTTTTTAAAAATTTAAATCACATTTACTCGCCTTGGTCAGCGGGCGTGAGTCATTTCTGTCACATGGTTGTGCGGGGGATTCCCCCCCCATTTCTGGGGTCACCCTGCCTAGGTGGGGATGGCTCCCCTGGCGGGTGCCCGGGAGGGGGGGGGGCGGGATTTTAAATTTCAGAGAGTAGGCGTTGGGCCCGAGTTACCCTCGTGGGGATCACATCATCTTTTTAACCTTCTCATCCAGTGCGTAACCTGGTCGTAGTTCGTGGCCTCTCCCCCACCCTCCTGCAGTATGTGAATACCCCCCTGGCATATGTTTTCCCACATTTTACGCAGCGTCCCTTCCCCTTGCAGTATTTAGCTACATAGCTATTTCCCCATCTTATTGCAGATCACGGGGGACCCCTTCCGGCCCGATGGGCTGGGGGGCATGTTTTTTCCCCAAAAAATTTGTATGTATTGGGGGTTGTTGCTCTCCTTTTATTTTATACGGATCGTTGGGGGTTCCCTCCTTTTTCATTCTTATCCTTTTTGTACCCCGTCGAAAGCTTCCTTTTTCAAATCGAGACCCTTGTTGTGTATTGGAAAGGGTAATCGCCATATATTTCTTGTCTTTTTATTCACCACATTTTTTGAAGTAATCCCTCCAAAATCCTAATAAGTTTTTCAAAGCTGGTAGCGAACATATACATGCGGGAGGAAGAGTGTCTTTCGTAAAAGGTCAAAAGGTCCCTCAGAGCCGGGGGGTTTTTCCCGGGTCCTGTAACCATTTCATTTTCTCCGTTTCGTCGTCCCTTTAGGGAAGCGAGGCGGCCATTTTTTTTTTTGGTCCCACGGCGTTTCCCGCTGGTCGGGTTTTTTTTTCTTAGCTTCGACTTCACTAATGTGAAGCCTTCATTCCTCCGTCCGTCAGGATCACCTTCACACATGCCCGTTGCAGGGAAAGGATTCGGGGGGCCCTACCCACTAAACTGCAGACTAAAACGTTTTCCCCCCCGGTCCTCAACCTCAGTGTTTACATTGCATTTTCCCCCCAATCGGGGGGGTGACCGCAGCGCCTGGCTCGCCCAGCTCGCCCCCCCTGTGACGGTGAAATAACGCTGGGGACAACAAGGCACCGCTTAACGGTTACCACAACAGTATTTGGCACTCGGTAGAAAAAATTTTTCAAATTCTCTTAAAGCATAATTTTATTACATACCCATAACTGATTTGCGGTTAGAGCCCCAAAAAAAATCCTCGTATATGACACCAGAGATTCGTTTAATGGGAGGACCCGGAGCACAGTACCAGGGCGCCCTCTCCGTTGAGGTCCGGTGTGTGCTAGAACAATTAGTTTAATTTATTTAGCCTTTTTTTTCCACCCTGGCTAATTGCACAGGCGTGGGTAAGCTGTGGTAAAATTTTGGTGCGGGTTTAAACTAAGGGTTTACATTTCAATTTTAGGCTAAAACATTATTATGAAAAGTACTATATAAATTTAAAAAAAGGAAAATTACCAGTCTTTATCTACCATCTGCCCCCCGCGGCGTAAGTTTGGGGCGGGGAAAAGGGCATTGCTACTTGATATCATCATGTGATGCTACTTCCAAAATTGGGATTAATATAAGATATCTTTAAGACATCAGAAGATATGAAAAATTAATTTCCCCATACCTCATGCAGGTGGTCTAAAGGGCTGTAACACACGGCACTCTGAATATAATTACAAGTGTTGCTTATATTTTTCATTACCAGTTTACACTTAGTTTTTTCGACTTTTAAAAATGTACTGAGTCCCCAATACAATCTATATCCAAACTGATTCTTCGGTCACAATATCACAGCCTTTTCTTGTTTTATAAAAACCCATGGTGAATGTCTTCCCAAAACCGGGTCTAGTTTTTATGCTACAGCTTTCGGGGCTTTTGAGAATTAATCAACCAGTCAATCCTTTTTAAAGGGAAGCTTTAATACTTTTAAAAAAATCCTGGAAATAGGTACCCCAGATCTATATCCACATTTGTTGTCCATACTGACTTTGCCAGGCATCAGCTGGATCATGCCTGGGGATTCCAACTGCATGGAACCACCAAAACGTTTTCATGGCCTCGTTCTTTTGCACATACACTTTTACCCTATTCATTTGCGAATTAACTGCCCCTTTTATCTAGAGGTTCAGACCCGGGAGAGACTCTGTGAACACGAATATTCCCCCCGGCCTTGATTCAATAGAAATTCGGGGCCATGAGTATTCCCCCAACTAGTTTCCCTAGTGCAGCCCAGTCATGAACCCTCCCAATCTTTTCATACATTCGGGCAATCATAGATTATCAGCATTGCACCTAGTGTTGTACAAGGAATCAGAGTTGACTAGTTTGAAAATATACAAATAAGCCCGAGGATCATTTTTCGGCCCCTAGAACAAAGAATTGGATATGGAACCGAACAAACTTACCCTCTGTTTACGAAAAAATTATATATAAATCCACATTTGGTTCAAAAACAATTAGAGACCCCTCCATTGACAGAGTTCAAAAACAACTAAAACACGAACAAGGACTCCTTTGCATGACAACCCGATTCTTACTAAACCATGTAAAAAACTTTCTCAGCTGAACTACCCATAACTAAAACCCTACATGGGCGTTCTGTACCCCGTGGAAATTCGGACCTAATGTATATTATACATGCTCCCCAAAAAAGCAGTGTCCCCCCCCGCTATATTTAAGAGTATGCCTTTTAATTATAAATTAGCATCTTTAAACTCATCCCAAAGCATGAAAGCACACTGACGGGCCTTGCAGTCTGGGAGTAGAGCAGGAGTGTTTTGTGTAATAAAACAATACTTGAAACACGCCATAGTTAATTAAGAAGTTTATTTACCACCCTTTGGGACTGCTCAGGCGTGGGAAAACATGATTACGTTTTTACATTATCGACATTTTACATAGCTGTAACTACTGTATTGTACAAGGTAAAATATAAAAATAAATCATACATCATACAAAAAATTATTACTTACATATGCTTTTGCCACTGTTTTGAATAAAACTGTTATTTGCATACGGGTTATCACATAGTAAATTTAGGGGATAGTACATTATCTTCCAAGTATCGGAAATGAATTTACATAGTCTTTATAACTCTGTTAGATGGTCTGAAAAAGGCTGTATCACATACATTCCGGATATAGTGCTCAACGTTTGTTTTTTCTTCGTTACACAGTCTAATCTAAATTTACTGCATTCTTGCACCTGCAGTTCCAGTACATTCTGTAAACCTAAAATTTTTTGGCAAAAACCACGTCACACGTCTGGTTTTACTTGGGGCCACCATAGGAAAACTTGCCATCCCTTACTGATCGTAGTGCCTTATGGTACAGCTTTCAGGCTTTGAGTGTTTAAACGATCTACTAGTTTTTCCTTATGAGAAATTTTTAATATATGTGCAAACCCCAGAAGAGGCATCCCAATCATGTTCAAATCCCTTTCTGCAGCTTTTTGCCAATTTTTCTACGTGGGCGTCTTGGTATCCAAAATAGATGGTATCCATACAAACTGAAAGTTGAAATTACGCCTTTTTGCATAGTTGTTTTTCGCTTAATGCAAATCACATTTTTCATCGCCACCTGCTTTGAAAGAATTTGCGTCCGAAGAGCACTTGAGAGTCCGAAAAATACTCCAAACCCCTAGACATTAAAATTCCGTTGCGGGAGTATACCTCCACTCCGTTTTGTAGGCTGGCCCAGTTTTGTATTCTCATATTTAAATTTATGTTTAGAACCATTTTTGATACGCGAGCACAACCAGCTTTGTACCAGCTGTACGTCCTCGGCGTAAAACCCCATATGCATCACACCCTAGTTCTTGTGTTCCGTACCGTTGCTAGCGCAATTTTTTTTCAACACACAGTTTTGCACCCTGTTTTTTTGTGGAGACTGTAGGTGCACGATCAATGTTTAATTTTTTCCCTGGTGGAATGGAGCGACCTTTGGTATTTTACTAATTGGAACATTGAGTTTTAATGCTGGGGATTTTGTGTATCAGAGGCGCGCGGGGGTGTGATTTTTCAGTCTATTTCGTGATTTTATGTTGCAGTTTTTTTGGAAAACTGAGAGATACGGGGTTCCCAGAGCTTTGACCCCAAATATGGTGGAAATAAATTTTATTCTATCAAAATGGATGGAAGTTTAATTCTGATTCAGTTTACTACCTTGCTGTTCTCGGGGGGGAGGATAATCCTCATGCTTTATTTTGCACTACCTCCAAACTACCTATTTCGATTCTTAACTGCAAAAAAATACAGTGCTGGGAGTCTACAACTAACCCTTTTAAAAACCCAAATAAAACATCAGCAGGGTTAAATTGATGCCATGTTCTCTTCCGAAAAGAACTTTCAAAGGTTTTATTTTCCCCAGAGTCTCTTCTTTAGAGAGAGGACCGGCGCATCATTTACATTCACCCCCGGTTTATACTTGTGGCATTGTCAAGCTCCTGGTCACCATGGAAAAGTGGGTGGGGGGATGATACGGGTTAGAGCCATTGTTTTTTTCAGCGAAATGACTAATCCAACTCATGTGCCTTTGCTGGATTTGTCGAGAATTATTTGCATCCTCACTTGTGATGATCCTGACGGGTTGTCACAGCATAGCATATATGGATTCACCACCCCAAGTGGGATATCTGCCACCACTTGTGCATGAGGAATTGAACGATAGGGTGAGAACTCCCCCTGTGGGGTCCCGTTTAAAAGACTGTGAAGTGGAAAATTCTCACTCCCCCGAACAGGACCTTGCAGATCTGTTTTGAGAGAACTTCTAATCCTTCAATATCTTACCCCCGGATGCAAGCTTACTAATTTTTCAAGGGTAAATTCTCGTTTGCAATGTCAAAAGCTGCTTAAAGGGAAGAAAACAGTGGCTTCCCTGGATTTTGAGTGTAAAAACTCTTTCAAAACAATGTTTGTGCTGTCCCGATAGAAAACCGTACAGCTGTTAGATAATTTACCTTGTAAATGATCTGTTCAAAATTATCCTTTCAGAACTTTGCATAACATAGGTTAATGAATTGGTCGGTATTTATCTGTTTGATTTTTGGGATAGGGATGATTAGCTCGGCCGGGGCCAGGCAGAATACCTTTTGCAAACTTCCCGTATAGGTGCAAAAGGGATTACCAGGGACCCAGCTATAAACGGGGGAATATAGGTAATTCCTCCCCACCCGGGGCGGACGCTTTTCCTTTGAAAACAGTGCATTTTTTTCATTCCACTGTGATCTCAAAAATCGAGGGTCAGTATCAGAACATCCAAACTCAATGGCAATTTGCTGCAATTTAGATTGACAAGGTGACCCAAAAATTTTGGAAGGAGCTCAATTTGGGCGCTCCAGCCCCTTGACAAGGGGCATATTGCTTTTTGCAAGAGGACTATGGGAAATGCGGGTGTTAGTTTATTTGCCTGAAAATGTTTTTTTTTTTTCCAGACCCGACTTTAGGGTTATTTGGGTTAAACTTTGTAGGAATTCAAAATTCTTTTGAAAGGGGGTTTTTTTTTCCCGTAGGTTTTTTTAGCCTTAAAAAATTCAAAAAGGTTTCAGGGTATTTCCTCTGTGTATATATTATAAACCCCCAACTCGCTTTTGTTTCCTTAAAATGTGGTCACCACCCACTTTTGGTTGTTTGCAGCGTTGTAGTTCTGTCTTGAGGTTTTCTTTGGACAGACCCAAATTTGTAGTTAATGACCATGTTTTCATGCCATGGAAAATTTTACAAAAACTTTTTACTGTGTAATCATTTTCCCGTCAAGATGTGTTTAAAATGATGTCAAAGGGAAGGGGATAGAAAATTTTGACCCTATTTTTTTTTTGGTATGGAAAATTTTCAAAAGGTATCTCGTACTATTGCAAAGTGGTCACTGATTTGCCGTTGCAACATGCTTCTGACGTTTTCCCTGCCAAGATCCCTTCCTTTACATAAATTTGCCCGCCCCCCCCCACGGAGTTTGCCCTTTTGTATCTATACGCCTAGATCTGTTGTTCAAAATGTCGGAAATCTTCGCCATTTTCATTGCTTGACATTTCAAATGATAATGTCTAATTAAATCTCCCATGCAATTTTTGCCCCTGATTTTGAAAATTGGGCATGAAAACAGTCTGAAAATTTTACACCTTTCGTATACTTGTACGAAGAAAAACCCAGAGGCTTTCGAATATGTAAATGCTGATACGACCTTATTTTCATTAGATTTCGCACCCCTTTTGCGGGATGGTGTCACTGACATAAGTCAATAGGGCCCGTCATTCCCGTGTTTCGTATAGGGGTGGGAGCCCCTTAATTCTGGGGGGGTTTTTTTTAGTGGCTGAAAGTGAAGGGCTCTTGTAAAAAGATAACGTCACATTTTGTTATGGTATTAAGCGTCATTAATTCTACGGTTTACACCACGTATATTCCTGAAAGAAATAATGTTTCTTTCCCCCACACACCCTAGTTTAACGATTGGTCAAATTTTTGTTTTATGAAAAATCTTATCTGCATATTTCTTGTATGCATTACGTTTTGTTTGATCTTCTTATTTTTTCTTTTTTCGCGCTTTCCGCATGATACTATACACATAATCCGTAATGATAGCATTTTTTTGGTGATGTCCCCCCGATCGGGCCCTTTTTCCAAAAGCTTTCGTCAGCGTATTTTACGGTCACTGTGTCCTGTTTTCAGATGGTCCGCCGTGCTAAAAATAAAATCAGAGACCTCTTGTATTTTCAGCATCACTAACATCACTAACCCTCAGAACCACGTGGTAATAAAAATTTTTCAGAGACCTCTTCGTATTTTCAACTCACTAAAATATCAGAACGCACATTTTCCCGTCTCACGTCACTTTTGTCGTGCGTAATAAAAATATAGAGACCCCATTCGTATTTTCAACATCACTAACATCATCAGAAGCAC
>NC_051398.1:40379262-40381012 GCF_015228065.2 Penaeus monodon
AACACCTGGCTTCCCGTGTGACGAGCTCCCGCCAGATAACGGGTTCGACAAAGGGGGAGGGGGGGGGAAGGAGGGTTATGGGGCAGTTAGGGTGAGGGTGTCATTCGAGTGTCATAACTTCATAACGAGATTGGGCCCAAGCAAAAGGTTAAGGGTTTTGCTTGTAAAATTTTTTTCTCCTTGTTTTAAATTTTGGTTTAAAATTCTAATGGCTTATCTTTGTTTTAAGGGTTCGGTTGCAAGAATTTTGCCAAAAAAATAAAATATATTTGTTTTCCCTTTTTTTTTTTTCCACCCCAATTATTTATCAAATTTAAAAAAACCCAAATTTCCCCCTTTTATCTTCAAAAAAATTTTAAGGTATATATTCAGATAATTACTTGAAAAGGAAGTAAAAAAAGGGATTTTTTTTTTGGTTTTCCACGTCTTTTCCAATTCCCTTATGGCACGCATTCCGGGGTTTTTTTAAAATGACGCAATATCCCCGGCTTTTTTGCTTAAAGGCCTTTGTTCTGAAATAAACATAATCGGCGAACATTGCTTTAAGGAATCGTTGCTTTTTACCCCTGCGGATTTTACGTCCTCCCGCGGCCCTAAATTCGTTATCGTGATATTTTTGTGCTTTATCAGGAAAATAGCCCAAAAAAAAAATATAATATAATAAAAATTTTAAAATAAAATAATATAAAAAATATTATATATAAATATAATATAACATACAACATAAAATTATACAACACACCACCACACACACACACACACACACAATATAATTTATTTTAATATATATATATATATAAAATATATTATATTATATATATAATTGTGTGTGTGTTTGTGTGTGGTGTTGTTGTGGTGTGTGTGTGGTGTGTGTGTGTGGTGTTGGGGGTTGCGGGTGGGGGGTGGGTGTGTGTGTGGTGTGGTGGTGCGGGTGTGTGTGGGTGTGTGTGTGTGGGTGTGTGTTGGGTGTGTGTGTGTGTGTGTGTGGTGTGGTTTTGTTGGTGTGTGTGTGGTGTTTATGGTATATGTGGGGATATAAAACATCCATCCATCCATCCATCCAACTATATATAATATAAATTATATATATATATATTAATATAATATATAAAATTTTTACATAAAAGTACGTACAATAAAGTACATATACAACATATATATTTTTTAAATATAATATATATATATAATATAATATATATATATATTAATATATAAATTATATAATATATAAAAAAATATATTGTAATATATAATTATTAATATATATATATATATAATATTATTAATTTTAAAATTATATTTTTTAATATACCTAGTAGATGTATAGTATAATGTATTATTTATGTATGAAATAGTATATATATTATATATATAAAATTATTAAAATTATAATATAAAATATATAAATTATATGTATGTTATGATTGTCTTTAATGATGATTATGTATGTATAATGTGTATATAAACACAACACACACCCACCAACAACAAACCACACAACACACACACACCACAAACACAACCACAACATGAAATAAAAATTTTTAAATTATATAATTAAAAATTTATATATAAATTATTATAAAAATGAATAAGTATTATATTAATATAATCACACACAAACACAACACACACATGTGCGAGTGAGGGTTTTTACATAATATAATAATTTTAAATAAAATTTTTTATATATAATTTTTATATATATATATAATATATATATATAATTATATATAAATATATATTATAA
>NC_051398.1:40427196-40429696 GCF_015228065.2 Penaeus monodon
TAGGGTCTATATCAAGCTGCAGATATTTTAGAAGGAAGATGGAAACAGATGGAAACAGATCTAAATTTTTTAAAGTCCTCTCAAAAGAATTTACGCAGATTTTTAGTCGGTTCCAAACAGATGTGAAACAAATAGACCCTTTTATCAGGTTCCCAACTGATCATAAGCATAGAGACCCTTCTGTCAGGTTCGCAGCAGATCTGAAACATGAAGAAATAGTATATCAAGTTCCCAACAGATTTTAAAACCCCTATGTCAGATTTCCAACGCATTTTAAAACAAAATTCCCTATATTAGGTTACCCCCTAAAAAAAGAAAGAAAGAAAAAATCGAAACAGGTACACCCCTATATCAGGTTCTCAGCGGAGATTAAGTAATGTACATTATATCAAGTTCCCAACACATTTTAAGCAGAAACCCCCTTGAGTTGATTTCTCGGTTCCCGGAGCGTGTGCTGCGGACGAGAGCTGTGGAGCCAAGGCGAGCGTATGGATTTTCAGTAATACACAATGCATGTTATTATGGTTTGAAGGGCGGAGGGGTGAGGGGGGCAGTCAAAGAGATATGATGATTATGGTTTCATAATGGTGATGGGGATTGTGATGATTATGCTGATGATAGTGATGGTGATACTGATAGCGATTGCGGTAAAGATGATGGTGATGATGCTTGTACTGATATTGATAATAAATATAAAGGTTATTACAGTAATAACAATAATAATAATGGTGGTGATAATGATGATGGTGATAATATGAATGATAAATATGGTAATGATGATAATAGTACTGACATTGACCAAAGTAATAAAAATGGTTTTAATGGTAATATCAATAATGATGATGGTGAAAATGATTACGATAATAATAACAATGATAATGAAAATAATGATAATAATTATAATAAAGACAATAACAATGATTATGATAATTATTATGATGATGTTAATGGTTACAACGATAGAAATAATATCGTAATAATGAAAATAGTAATAATTCTATAAAAAATAAAATTAATGATAATGATAATAAAGTTGATGGCGGTAAGGTTGATTATTTAAATTGAGATAATAGTAACAGCAATATAAAAGAATATCATTATTATTAATATTATCATTACTGTTATTATCATTACTATTATTATGATCAATAGTAGTGGCAGCATAATAATAATGATTATAATACTGATACTAATAATGATAATAAAACATAACGAAAATAACAATAATAATGTTAACAATAATGCTAATGATAACAGTAATACTGATAATTACAGTGATGTTGATGAAAAATTGATAATGATGATGATAGAGTAATAATAATAACAATAACAATAATAATAATAATAATGATATTGATAATGGCAATGATGATAATAGCAATAGTAATGATAAGATAACAACAACAACAACAACAATAATGATACTAATAATATTGATAATAATAATAATAATAAAATAATAACAACAGTATTATAATGATAATAATAATAATCGTTATGATAATGCTGCTGCTACTGATGATAAAAATATTAATAATAATAATAAGAACAATACTAAGGATGATGATGATAACAATAATAATTATGATTATGATAAAAATAATGATAAAATGAATAATAAAAATTATAATAATGTTGGTTATGATAAAAAGGATGATAATGATGATAAAAATGATTAAAATATTCATAATAATGATGATATTAATAATAATAATGATAATGGCAATAATGATAATAATAATGATAATAATAATGACAATAATGATAATAATAATAATAATAATAATAATAATAATAATAATAATAATGATAATAATAATAATGATTATAATAGTAATAATAATAATGATAATAATGGTGATAATAATAACGAGAAGATAATACAATACGTAGAAAAACAAAAAACAAAAAAACAAAATGAAGCAAAACCTTGCACTCTGACCCCACAAAAAATGTGAATATATGTATTTATATAATAAATGAATAAATAAATAAAAGAAAGGGCGAAGGAAGCAGAAGAGGAAACGATAGAAATAATATCGTAATAATGAAAATAGTAATAATTCTATAAAAAATAAAATTAATGATAATGATAATAAAGTTGAGATAATAGTAACAGTAATAAAAAAAAGAGTATCATTATTATCAATATTATCATTACTGTTATTATCATTACTATTATTATGATTAATAGTATTGGCAGCAGTGGTAGTAATGAGAATAATAATGATTGTAATACTAATACTAATAATGATAATAAAGAATAACGAAAATAACAATAGCAACAGCAGTAATCATAATAATGTTAATAATTTATTTTAATGATAATAGTAATACTGATAATTACAGTGATTTTGATGAAAATATTAATAATGATGATGATAATAATAATAACAATAATAATAATAATAATGATATTGATAATGGTAATTATGATAATAGCAATAGTAATGATAAGATAACAACAACAACAACAACAACAATAATGATACTAATAATA
>NC_051398.1:40437196-40447196 GCF_015228065.2 Penaeus monodon
TGCGAATCTGAGTTTGTAATTCTCTGAATTCTTTATTGGCTTTACGAAACTGCAGATTATCTGACGTCATGTTATGTTTATAACAGTTTATGTTCCTTAGCCAGAATTGAGTCACTGATCCACCTCGGTGCATGGGAGGCCTGGGGCCTCTTTTTCTTCAAGAGTTTTCGTGAACAGACCCATGTGTTTTAGTACTCAGTGACTTCTTTGATTAGATCCTGAGAGAAATTTTCGACAGTTGTTATCTCATAGATGCTATACCAGTCATAGACCCGTGCTTTGAAGTGATGCTTCAGGCCTGGTGGGATAATTATTCTAAGCTCAGAGTCGTTGTCTACAGTGTAGTCTGTTCGTATTGCAAAGTGGTCACTAACTAACTCTCGTACCAGTAAAGTGCAGACATTACCATGAACGAATTTTTTTTTGCCAAATATGTAATCTAACCTGCTACCTGCCAAATGAGTCGCTGCTTCTGTGTCATATACTGTCAGTGATCTACTATTGATGAAATGCTTGAATTCTTCGTCATTACAATTACGTTGGTTGTCTCCAAAGTGTGGATGCCTTGCATTGAAGTCGCCCATGCATAACGTGTCTTGGTTATGAAATTTGGGGAGAGAATTAGCCAGAAATTTAGTGTATCTGTCACATACATTGTACAGTGAAAAATATCCAGAGGCAGTCTGGATTTTTAAATGATGAAATTGAACATCAGTGTTCTCGGATTTTTTAACTAAATTATGTGGCAGTGTTAACTTCACATATGCCAACAATCCAGTAGTGGCTGTATTCAACATTTCCATCTTAACAGCAATAGCAAACGGTTCTTACACGCAAATAACATCAATATTTTATTTACGGATGTAAAGTCCTCGCATAATCCATGAAATGACTTTGATTGTGCGTTTATCCATATGTGAATGGTGCTCTATTAGGCAATCTGTACTTTATGCTGTTATATCCTCTAATATTACGAATTACAGATTCACATAAGAAACATATAACTTATGATTATGGATTTCATTACAGATGGTAGTCGTAAACTTAAAAGTACTTTTAACCATTTCAAATATTTGGTCTTAGCTTTGCTTCACTTCTCAGCACAATCCCTTCGGTTGCTGTGCCAGATGCACCTGGGGGGGCTGGTTCCGTCACTGGACTTGATGTCTCAGGGATCCTGATATTTTTCGTTGACTTGGTTATCAGCACTGGTGGTCTGACATCGATTCTCCTCGTTCGTTCTTTTAGCACTAATGGTAACACTAGTATCTCGACAATGACAGTCACTTTTATTTTTTTCCATGTCCTGTCTCGACGTCGTTATTTCATTAATTCAGTTATTGTTTTGTTCTATCAGAACTTTCATTTCTTTTAAAATTCAATCACATTTACATCGCCTTGGTCAGCTGGCGTGACGTCACTTCTGTCACATGGTTGTGCGGGGGATTCCCCCGCCAGGTCTGTGGTCATCCCTGCCTGAGGGTGAGAGATGGCTGCCCTGGCTGGTGCCCGGGGAGGGAGGGGGAGCGTGGACTTTAATTCAGAGAGTATGGCAGCTTTGAGGCCCGAGTTACCCTCTGTGAGGATCAGCATCATCTTGTTCACCTTCTCATCCAGCTGCGTAACCTGGTCGCATAGTTCGATGGCCTCTGCACCCTCACCCGTCCTGCAGTACTGTGAATACACTCCCTGGCAGTATGTTGTTCACCACATATTACGCAGCGTGCCTTACCCTTGCAGTACTTAGCTACATAGCTACTTCCCATGCAGTTATTGCAGATCACAGGGGACGTCCTTCACGGCCGCATGTGGCTGGCGGGCATGTATTTTCCAAAGAAGTTGTATGTACTTGGAGGTTGTTGCTCTCCTTTCTATATTATACGGATACGGTTGAGTGGTTCCCCATCCTTGTTCATTCTTATAGCCTTGTGTACTCCGTCGAAAGCATTCGCATTTTCAAGATCGAGATCCTTGTTGTAGTATGTGGCAAGGTAATCGCCATATATTTCTTGTCTCTTTGATTCACCACATAGTTTGAAGGTAATACCTCCAATTAATCCTTCAATAAGGTTTTCAATATGCTGGTAGCGAGACATATACATGCGGTGAGGAGAGAGTGTCTTCTCGTACAAGGTCAAGAGAGGTACCCTCAGAGCCGGAGGGTTGTTCCCGAGGTCCTGTAACCATTTCATTTTCTCCAGTTTCGTCGTGCCTTCAGGGAAAGCGAGGCGGACACATTTTTTCTTTGGTGCCACTGGCGTCTTACCGGCATGGTCGGGCTTTCTTTTTTTCTTAGCTTTCGACTTCACTAATGTGAAGCCTTCACTTCCTCCGTCAGCGTCAGGATCACCTTCAGCACATGCCCGTTGCATGGTAATGGATTCAGCGGGGCTATCCACTGAACTGCAGACTGAAACAGTATTCCCCCGAGTCCTCAACCTCAGTGTTTACATTGCAGTTTCCCCCCAATCGTGGGGGTGACCGCAGCGCCTGGCTCGCCCAGCTCGCCCGCCTCGTGACAGGTGAAATATAGCGCTCGGGACAACAAGGCACTCAGCTCTAACGGTTACCACAACAGTACTTGGCACTCGGTAGAAGAATTATTTCAAATTCTCTTATAAGCATAACTATTATCATATCACTACTCTCATGACACTGACTTGCGAGTTATATGAGCGCCAAAAAATCCTCGTATATGACACCAGAGATTCGTGTATATGGGGCGAGGACACCGGAGCACAGGTACCACGCGACCTCTCCGTATGAGGTCACGGTGTGTGCTATGAACAAATTAGTTTAATTTAGTTTAGTCCTTTATTTACCACCCTGGCTAATTGCACAGGCGTGGGTAAGCTGTGGTACAATTGGTGCATGGTTATAACATATAATGGTATTACATTTCAATTTTAGGCTATAACATTATTATGATAAGTACTATATCAATTAAAGAAAGGAACAATTACACAGTCGTTTATCTACTCATCTGCCACGCCGGCGTACAGCTTGGGCGTGGAAAGGCATTGCTACATTGATATGCAGTCATGTGATGCTACATTCCAAATTTAGGATATAATATAAGTATATCTTCTAAGACATCAGAAGATATGAAATAATTACATAGTTCTCCATACCTCATGCTAGGTGGTCTGAAAGGCTGTAACACACGGCACTCTGAGATATAATGTACAAGTGTTCGCTTATATTCTTCATTACACAGTTTACACTTAGTTTCTTCGACGTTACAAACTGTACTGAGCTGCCAATACAATCTATATCCAAACCTGATTCTTGCGGTCACAATATCACACTGCCTTGTTCTTGTTTTATATAAACCATAGGTGAATGAATCTTCCCTTTAAACCGGTCATAGTGCTTTTGCTACAGCTTCGGGGCGTTGAGAATTAAATTTCAACTCAGTCAAAGTCCTCTTGAAGGAAGTTTTAATACCGTATAAAATCCTGGAAATAGGTACCCCAAGATCTATATCCACACTTTGCTTGTCACATACTGACTTTGCCAGGCGTTTCGCATGATCATGCCGGGGGATTCCAACATGCGATGGAATCCACAAAAACGTATATCATGGCCTCGTTCTTTGCACGATACACGTTTACCCTGATGTCTTTTGCGATATTAACTGCGCCTTTATCTAGGTGTTCAGAGCCTGGAGAGCACTCTGTGAATCACAGAATATTAACCCCCGAGCCTTTGATTCAATAGAAATTCGGTGGCCATGAGTATTCCTGCCAACTCAGTTTGCCTAGTGCTAGCCCAGTCATGAACCCTCCTACAATCTTGTCATACATTCGGTCAATCATAGATTATCATGCATTGCACCTAGTGTTGTACAAGGAATCTGATTTGACTATTTTTATAACATATACATAAATTAAGCCATGAGGATCATTCTTCGTGCCCCTATAACATCAAGAATTTTTAAATATTAGAACCGAACTAAACTTACCCTCTGTTTACGAAAGAACATTATATATAAATACCACATTTGGTGTCAAATCAATTAGAGAACCGCTCCATTGTACAGAGTTCCAAAGACAACTAAAACACAGAACAGAGGAGCTACCTTTGCATGACAACACCGATTCTTACTCAAATCCATGTAAACACTTATCTCAGCTGAACATACCCATAACTAAGACCCTACATGGACGTTCTGTACCACCGTGGAAAATGTCGGACCTAAGTGTATATTATACGACTGCCCCCAAAAAAGACAGTGTCCCCCCTGCTAATTTAAGCAGTATGCACTTGCAATTAAAATTAGCATCTTGAAACTCTATCCAATGCATATAAAGGGTACACTGACGGGTCCTTGCAGTCTGGGAGTAGAGCAGGATGTGCTTTTGTTGTATATAAAAACAATATCTTGAAACACAGCCATAAGTTAAGTTAAGTAAGTTTATTTACCACCTTGGCTATCTGCTCAGGCGTGGGCCCAATCATGATTACAGTTTTACAAATCTGACATTGTACAGTAGTCTGAAAACTACTGTAGTTGTACAAGGTAAAATATAAATATAAATCATACATCATAAAAAAATTTAAATTAACTTACATATGCTTTTGGCCACTGTGTTTGAATAACACGTTATTGGCATACGGGAGTTATCACATAGTAAATTAGGGTATAGTACGATTATATCTTCCAATGTATCCGTTGATATGAAATATTCACATAGTTCTTTATAACTCATGTTAGATGGTCTGAAAGGCTGTATCACATGACATTCCGAGATATAGTGCTCAGCGTTCGTTTGTTTTCTTCGTTACACAGTCTACATCTAGATTCATGCACTTCTTGCACCGGCAGTTCCCAGTACATTCTGTAACCTAAACTTATCTGGCAATAACCACGTCACACTGTCTGGTTTGACTTCGGTGCCACCCATAGGAAGGCTTGCCATCCCTATACTGATCGTAGTGCCTTATGGTACAGCTTTCAGGCCTTTGAAGTGTTAATCAGATCTACTAGTTTTTCCTTATGAAAACTTTTCAATATATTTTGCAACCCTAGCAAGAGGCATCCCAAGATCTATGTTCACAATATCCTTGCTGCAGGCTTCTTTCGCCAATTTTTTCTACGTGGTCGTGCTTGCGTATGCCAACATGGATGGTATCCATACAAACTGAATTTTGAAATTACGCTCTGTTGCTAGGTTACGTTCGCTTAATGCAACTCACAATTTCTTCATCGCCACCTGCTTTGAAAGAATTTAGCGTCCGAAGAGCATTTGAGAGCCCAAAAGAAAACTACTCCAGAGCCCCTAGACATTAAGAATTCCGTTGCGAGGAGTAAAACCTGCCAGCCCCGTTTGTGTAGTGCTGGCCTAGTTTTTGTATTCTCATATTAACTTGATGTTGTAGTAAGCCATTTTTGTATACAGCGCAAGCACAACCAGCTTGTATCCAGACTGTACGGATCCGTCGCGTAACACTCATATGCATCATCACCCATAGATTCTGTTGTGTTCCGTTACCGTTGCTAGCGCAATTTGTTTCAACACACAGTTATGCACCCTGTTTTTTTTTGTGGGTAGACATGAAAGGTGCACGATCAATGTTGAATTTTTTCCATGGTGAATGGAGCGACCTTTTGGTATTTTAACTAATTGGAACATTGAGTTTTATAATGTTCATGGAGATTTTGTGTATCAGAGGGCGCGCGTGTGTGGGGATTTGTCACGTCTACTTGCGTGATTTTATGTTGCAGTTGTTTTTGGAAATCTGAGAGATACGAGGTTTCCCTCGAGCTTTGACCCCAAATATGGTGGAAATAAATATTATTCTATCAGAAATGGATGGTAAGTTTAATTCTGATCTCATGTTTACTATCCTTGCTGTTCTCGGGGCGCCGAGGATATCCTCATAGCTTCATTTTGCACTACCTCCAAACTACCTATTTCTGATTCCTTACACTGCAACAAGTCCCGTGCATGGTAGTCTACAACTAACCTTAAAAACAATTTAAAACAGTCTAGCGAGCTTAACATTGATGCATGTTCTTCCGACAAGAACTTTCAAAGGTTTTCTCTCTCCCAGAGTCTCTTCTTTAGAGAGAGGACCAGGTCTGCATCATTTACATTCACCCCGAGATATTTATACTTGTGGCATTATGTCAAGCCCCTGGGTCACCTATGCGAAAAGTGGATAGGGGCATGATGTATGGGTTAGAGCCATTGTTTTCTCAGCGGAAAGGGACTAACCCCACCACTCATGTCCCTTTTGGGCTGTGATTCTGTCGAGAATTATTGCATCCTCACTTGTGATGATGCTCTGACGCATGGTGTCATCAGCTAGCATATAATGGATTCACCATCCCCAAGTGGGATATCTGCCACCAGCTTGTGCATGAGGACATTGAACAGCATAGGGCTGAGAACCTCCCTGTGGAGTCCCAAGTTCAAAAGACTGTGAAGTGGAACTTTCTCACTCCCCTGAACAGGCCACTTGCAGATCTGTTCGAGAGATACATTCTTTAAACCAGTTCAATATCTTTCCCCCGGATGCCAAAGCTTACTAATTGTTCAAAGGGTAACTTCTCTGTTTGCAATGTCAAAGCTGACTTAAGGTCAAGAAAAACAGTGTGGGTTCCCCGGATTAGAGTGTGAAAAAATACTCTGCAAAGCAATGTTGTGTGCTTACGTCCCCCATAGAAATCCGTACAGTCTGTGAGATAATTTACCTTGTAAACCTGAGTCTGTTCAAAATTACTTTTTTTTAGAAAAGTTGCATACACATAGGTTAATGAAATTGGTCGGTATTTATCAGTGTTTGATTTCGGTATAGGGATTAGACTGCGTGTCCAGGGGCCAGGCAGAATACCTTGTGACAAACTTAACCTGTATAGGTGCAAAAGGGGATTACCAGGTACCTGAGCTATAAGGCGGAGGACACTATAGGGAATTCCATCCTCACCTGGGGCGGACGCTTTTCCTTTGATCAGTGCATTGTTCAGTCCCACTCAGTGATCTCAGCAAAGTCTGAGGGTCAGTATCAGAACATCCATCTCAATGGCAAATTTTCGTGCAATTTTAGATTGACTAAGGTGATCCTGAATATTTTTGGGAAAAAATGAGCTCAATTTGGACGCTCCAGCCCATTGACTAAGGAGCATATCTGCTTGTGCAGAGGACTATGGACCCGCGGGGTGTTAGTTGATTTGCCTGAAATTCGTTTAATTTTTTTTCCAGAACTCCGACATTGAGGTGTTATGTTAATGCTTTGTAGGAACCCGTTCAAAGTGTTCATTTCTGAAAGGAGTTTTTTAATTCCCGTAGGTTTTTGTTAGCCTTAAGAAATTCAATAAGGTTGTCACGGGTATTATCCTCTGTGTATATATTATAAAAACTCCTGAACTCGCTTTGTTCCTTAATAATGTAGGTCACCGACCCACTTAGGTTGTTTGCAGCGTTGTGAGTGCTGTTCTTGAAGGTTTTCTTTGGACAGACCCAAGTGGGTTGTAGTTATCAGTGACCAACTGTTGTCCATGTCCATGGAAAATTTATCAACACTTGTTACTGTGTAATCATTATACCAGTCATAGATTCGTGTTTAAAGTGGTGCTCAAGGTAAGGGGGATAGAAATTTTGACCCTATTTGTTTTTGGTGACTGAGTATTATCAACAGCGTATCTCGTTACTATTGCAAAGTGGTCACTGATTAGCTCTGTTGCAAGCATGCTTCTGGGCGTTTCCATGCACAAAAATCCCCTTCCTATTACATAATCTAGCCTGCCCCCGCCACGTGAGTTTGCCTGTCTGTAAACCCTTACTGGTCATAGATCTGTTGTTCACAAAATGTCGGAACTCTTCGCCATTTTCATTGCATTGACTATCTTCAAAATGTATAATGGTCTAGCATTAAAATCTCCCATGCATTTTTGTGCCGTGATTCTGAAAGTTGGGCAGTGAACAGTCTGAAAACTTTCTACACCTTGCGGTATACTTGTACAGAGAGAAAAACCCAGAAAGGGTGTTCGAATATGTAAATGCTGATACTGCACATTATTGTCATTAGATTTCTGCACCAACTTATGCGGTATGGTGTCACTGACCATAAGTCAATAGGCCTGGTCTTCCGTGTTCGTATAGGAGTGGTAGCTCTAAATTTTAGGGGCGGTTTTTATTTTAGTGGCTGTGTGAGGGCTCTTGTAAACAGATAAACGTCAACATTATTGTTAGGATATAGTAAAGCAAGTCTTAATTCTACGGTTGACACCACGTATATTCCATGAAAGAAAAGTAAGTGTTTTCTTGTCCCCCACACACCCTATGTTTAACTGATTGGTCAAATTTCTGTTTGATGGAAAATCTTTAGTCTGCATTTTCTTGTAAATGCATTAGTATTTGTGTGTATCTTCTTTATTTATTTTTGCGCGCTTTCCGCGTATTGATACTATACAAAATAATCCTACCTGAAGCATTTCTGAGTGATGTCCCACAGATCGGCCGTTTCCAACGCATCTTTGTCAGCGTTCATTTTTACGGTCACTGGGCGTCACTGTTTTCAGATGGTCCGGGCCCTGCGTAATAATAAATATCAGAGGGCCTCATTCTATTGGGCAGCATCACTAAAAATCACTAACATCATCAGAACGCACATTTTCCTGTTACACGCTCACTTTTGTCGTGCGTAATAATAAAAATCAGAGACCTCATTCGTATTTTCAACATCACTAAACACATCAAACGCACATTTTCCCTCTTTCACGATCACTTTTGTTCTCCATTTCATTTTTTTCAATTCAGCAAACTCTTTCCTGATGCTTTTTTTCATTTCAGCAATCTCTTGCCTGATGCTTCTTATTTCCTCAGCCGTGTCCATTCTTTTTCCTGTGGCACGTTTTCCCAGGATGGGGAATCCCCTGGCAGTTTTCGGGAAGTCCTGTGGGTTGGTGACGTCACGCGGCCCTGGGTGGGTGTGTGTGGCTGGGCTGGGCATCGCCTTCCGCGGTCGATGGGTACGGTCGGGGCAGGTGGGGGGTGGGGTGCTCGTGGCGGTTTGTGGGGGCAGTTACGGTGCCAGGCCGTCACACCTTCCGCTCTGCACCTGAGCACCTCTTCACGAGGTGGCGGTGTCCTCATGTCGTTGTCCTTTCCGTCGTTTCTTGCAGGGCAGTCCTTTGCCCGGTGAGCCCCCTGCACAGACAGCACACGCTGTGTCCTTCCTGCAATATTTAGCTACGTGGCCATAATCTTGACGCTTGGTAGCAGATACAACCTCTGAGCACCACCCGGGCGAAAGGAGCTCGGCTCTTTTGTATCTACCAAAGAATTGGTAAATCTGAGGTGGCGGCTGTTCACCGCTCCATACAATGATGAGCCTGTTCAAGGGCTGTCCGTCCTTATAGATCCTCCGGGCTTTAAAAACACCCGGAAGATGCAGTGGTTCCTCAGCGGCCGCCTCCTTCGGAAACTGGTAACAGGTATTCCCCGTATTTTTCTTTTTAGGCTGAAAGTCGTCTTTGTTCTGCTGAGAGATCCCCGCAAAAGTGCCATTAATCATCAGGGCCACATATTGTTGTTGTTCTCGTCGTACATAGACGTAGCGCGAGGATATCCATCTCCCCTGCACCATGTCTAGCGGGCCTTCCTCTTGGAGGGCGGCAGCTGGCGACCTCCCTCATCCACCTTATTTTTATCGATGGAAGTCGTGGTCCTCAGGAAAGGCCAGTCTAATGTACTCTCCCGGGGGCGATGGGTTCGCGCTTTTGGTCGTTCCGTTTGCTTTCTTGGTAGGTTGCTGGTGTTATTCGGCATGGTTTTCACTTTTTCCTTCTTTGGGCGAACGAGTTGGAATCCCTCGTTATCAGCATCAGGTCGGCAGTCGAATCCACATCGTTCACATCCCTATGTTCGGTGGAATCAATCCCTCCCATAGGGTGGAGGGTTGAGGGGGTGGTAGTTGGCACTGGCACTGGGGGGGCATCGAGCGCGTCCCCACCCTCATCCATGGTCGGACAGTGAGGGGGTGCACAGCCATA
>NC_051398.1:40457196-40459696 GCF_015228065.2 Penaeus monodon
AGAGGCAAGAAATGCTCTTGGGAGTGAACTCAGCGTAATGGCTTTTCCCTAAGTAATGGAAGCAGCTTGTGGCTCTGTCGTCGAGTTTGGTTGATTGAATACGTGTGACTAACGTGGAGAATTTCGGACTGTTATCCGTTTTGTTATAAGAAGGGTTGGTTATGATGATAGTGTTCTTGTATTTGGTGTTTGTTATCGAGTATTCGCGGTTGTATTCACATATACACACCTGAAATACAAGTACATGTACCCACACACACACAAACACACACACACACACACACAAACAGACACACACACACACACACACATACACACACACACACACACACACACACACACACACACACAACACACACACACACACACAAACACAAACAACCACCCATCCACCTACACACAAACACATACTCACTCACATCTACCCCCCCCCCCACATATACACAACAAACAAACCAAGAAATCAAAAATCAAAACACAAATCAAGGTAATTCAACTCTCACAAATCAAGTAGACAATTAAAAAAGACACTCATTCACAAGGGATCCATTACCATACAAAAAAAAAAAAAAAAAAAACAGATTTAGTACGGTATCCAATTAATTTCCTTTCTCGCGTGGGTGGTTTACTAACTTTATAGGGGAGGCCATTATACTAGAACAGAAAATAGGCCTCCAAGGGATTTCGTTTTATGGGCCATAGGTTGGCTATAAAGGCAGGAGATGGACAAATTATTAGCATAATCTCCGAACTACGTGTAGGGGTGTTCTGCTCTGATTAATTTCACTGCGCACGTCTATGAGTGTTTTTTTTTAAATCTTAGTTTGTTTATGTGTTATTGTTTGTATTTATGTCTGTTCATCTATTCATTTATAGCTGTAAGTTTGTCTGTCTATTACGTATTTATTTGTATCGATATCTATAATGGTATCTACCATTAGTCACTCAGTCACTCTGTGAATGTATATATATGTCTGTCTGTCGTATATATGTCCGTCTGTCTGTATGTATGTATATATCCATCTACCTATCCATTTTATCTACACATTCAAATACACACAAACACAATGATTACAAACAGAGAGCAGGAGAATAAGAAAAGAAAAAAAAAATTGGACGAATTTCATCTTCCTTCTCTTTCTCTGTCAACCTACATCCTCAAATCACAATGGACCTTAATCCATAAAAACATCGCATCTTAAGATCTTCCTTGATCACCTTAAGTTCCCCTGCTCATTAAAATTCATCACCAAATCACCAATTTATCTCCCTCCTGTGTACCTATTGGGTAACCTCCTCAATCCGGACCTTAGTCCATAAAGAAATAACGACTTGAAACCGTTCTTGATCACCTGATGCTTCCCTGCTCATCAAAATTCATCACCGAAATAGTTTTGCCAACTCAGCGAAAAGAGAGGGGGGGAGAGAGAGAAAACAGGAAGTGGGTTCTGGTATGAAGGACATTCTCAGCCTCCGTGACAGGACTCGGTTCTTGGAGAGAGGGAACGAAGGGGTGGGGGGAGGGAATGTTGATAAGGGGTGACAAAAAGAAACGGTTAAGGGGGGAGAGGGGTACAAAAGAAGGGAAGTAGATCAAAGGACGGAGAGTAGAGAGGGGGACGAGAGAGAGGGAACAGACCCAAAGAAGGGAGAGAGGGCAGGGTTTACGGGTGACTAGGGGGGAAGGTGAAGAGAAGCGAGTGGGAAGAGTGGGGGGGGGGGTGTCAAGGAGGAAGAGAGGAATGGAGGGGGGGGAGGGTGTGCCTTAATCAGATTTCCAAAAGTCTCGGAGAAGTCTGCCGAGATCTGAAACGAGTTCATGACAGGCCTGGACGTTTTCCGAGTTTAAGAGTCGAGCGAGAGATGAAGCCATGAAAGTTGACAACCCGGCTGCCTGTGCGAAAGAGAGAGCGAGAGAGAGAGAGAGAGAAGAGAAAGAAGGGGAAAGGAGGAAGTAGAGAGAGAAAGGGAAAGATAGATAGATAGATAGGTAGATAGATAGATAGATAGATAGATAGATAGACAGATAAAGAGATAGAGAGAGAGAGGAGAGATAGGGAGGGGGTAGAGAGAGAAAGAAAGATAGAGAGAGAGAGAGAGAGAGACAGAGAGAGAGAGAGAGAGAGAGAGAGAGATGGTTAAGTAGATAAATAGATAATTAGATAGACAGAGAGAGGGAGGAAGATATATAGTTAGATAGACAGAGAAAGCGGGGGGGGGGAGATATAGTTAGATATATATACAGATAGGTAGATTGGTAGATAGATATATAGACAGAGAGGTAGAAATAAATAGACAGATAGATTCAGAGGAAGAAATAGATAGATAGATAGATAGATAGATAGATAGATAGATAGATAGATAGATAGATAGATAGATAGACTGAGATAGATAGTTAGAGAGAGAGAAAGAGAGGGAGAACGATAGAGAGAGAGATAGATAGAGAGAGAGAGAGAGAGAGAGAGAGAGAGAGAGAGAAAGAGAAAGAGATAGATAGACA
>NC_051398.1:40469696-40472196 GCF_015228065.2 Penaeus monodon
TTCGAGGGTTCGAGACGCCGACCCCCGCGTTGTTCCCTTGGGCAAGGAACTTCACCTTGATTGCCTACCTAGCCACTGGGTGGGCAAGCCAGCCCAAGTCAGTGCTGGTCCCAAGCCCGGATAAATAGAGAGAATGATTACCTAAAAGGTACCACCGGCACTCTCCGTGGAAAGTAACTGGGGACCCTACCACGTACTCACTCCAAGAGCATCACAACATGAAAACTACAAGAATAAGTATCATGCTGTGACCACGGCGGCTCAGACATGAACCTACCGTTAAAAGAAAGAAATTATCATACCTATTATAAAAATGATGATGATGAAGATGTTGCTTATCATCCTTCTTCTTATTATTATTATTATCATTATTATTATTTTTTTTATTATGATTATTATTATTATTACTATTGTTGCTATTATTATTATTATTATTATTATTATTGTTATTATTATTATTATTATTATTATTATTATTATTGTTATTATTATTATTATTATTATTATTATTATTATCATTATTATTATTATTATTATTATTATTATTATTATTATTATTATTTTTAATGTTATTGTTATTATTATTTTATGATTATTGTTATTATTGCAATTATCATCATTATCATTAGCATTGCTATTAGTATTATCCTTATTACTGCCATTGTTACTATTGCTATAATAATAATAATAATAATAATAATAATAATAATAATAATAATAATAATTATTATTATTATTATTATTGTTATTATGATTATTATTGTTATTATTACTATTGTTATTATTACATTATTATTACCGTTATTAGTATCATTATCATTATTACTCTCCTTCTTATCATCATTGTCATCAATTGAACCGTTACTGTTGTTATCATTATCATTACTGTTAATATCATTACCATTGTAATCACTGTTAACTGTTGTTCTTCTTCCGATAATGATATTTGTTGTTGGTCATATTATTATCATTATCATTATCGCCAAAAAAAAACAAGCTCGTCCTCCCAGCGCAGTAACGCCATTTTCGAAAGAACAGATAAATCGTCAGAAGTATTTTTTTTTTTACTTAATCTAATATAATCTTAAGTTCTCCGAGTCATCCAAGTCTTGGCGCGAAACCTGCTCCACTCCGGCGAAACCCAGCCGCCAATTTCGCGTCATATTGTAAACGAAAAGGCATTTCCGGGGTTATAATTGTGGAAGTAGGGATTAGCGCGCAGTCGAGCTCCCAAGTTTCCAATTCTGTGGGTCGGCTGCTGTTTGGGGCCCGATGGCGGCCTTGACGGAGAGCAGACGCTTGCTGATGCGCTTTTGTTTTCATATTTGTTTTTTTTCGTTTTTTTCAATTGTAGGTGCGTGGTTATTATCTTGTATTTCTTGGTGATTCTGCTTTTGTTTTCTGTCTTCATGGTGTCTTCTTATTTTTTTTTTTTATCATTTTGATCCCTTGTGTACCGTTTTTTACTTTGTTACTTTTTGTTTGTTTTTGTTTAAAATCCTGATACTCTGTGGTTTATTTCTGTATATAATCCTAATCCTGTACCTTTTTTTCTTATAATCCTTATCCGTAATATCCGTTATATCTCTCTGTTTTTCACAGTCTTTTGATTTTTAGTAAGTTAATCCTCTATCTCTATATCAATTCCTCGTCTTTATAATCCAAAAGACGCCGTTTTCTTTACGTACGATTGTAAAAGGAAGTCTAGCCTTTTTCTCACAAAGAAAACCCGCCTGTACACCTCTGCCTCAGAAACACCTAACTAATTATACTCACCAAGAGAGGCTAAACAAGGCTCACGTAGTCGCCTACCTTTGCCCTTCCCCTAATCACCCCTCCCATAGCGCCCTCCACGCTTGTCATACGATAAGCCTTATCATCTATTCCAACTGATCATCCGGGCCAGTCAGGAATCCTCAGGTGATCCGCGACAATTCGAGTAGAAGCACAATGGAAGTCGGGGAAGTTTGCGAAGATCCAGGTAAGCATTGTTTAGCACAATGGACGTCCGGTAATAGAGGCTGAGCGAGACACACGCGGCCTCGGCAACAACGCTAACATTCCCTGAAGATGGCTGGCCCCCTCCCCCCTCTCTATCTATTCCTCTCCCCCCTCTCTATCTATTCCCCTTTCCGCCCTCTAATTATCCCTCTTTCCTCTCTCTATCTATTCCCCTTTCCTCCCCTCGATCTATCCCCATTCCTTCCCTCTATCTATCCCCTACCCCCTCTATCTATCCTCCCCCTCTATCTATCCCCTTTCCTCCCTCTGTCTATCCCCCCTTACCCCTTTATCTATCCACCTTTCTTCTCTCTATCTATCCCTCTTTCCTCCCTCTATCTACCCCATTTCCCCCTCTATCTATCTCCCTTTCCCTTTCTATCTATCCTCCTTCCCCCTTTATCTATTCCTTTCCCCACTCTATCTATCCCCTACCCCCACATTCACCCCCCTTCCCCCTCCCGATCCCTCCAAGACGTCAATATCTAATTAATCATCT
>NC_051398.1:40492196-40497196 GCF_015228065.2 Penaeus monodon
TCTTTCTCTCTCTCTCTCGTTCTCTTTTTTTTCTCTCTCTCTCTCGCTCTCCCTCATTTCTTTCCCCTTATCTACCTTCTCACCTTCTCCTTCAAGTGCAGTTTTCCCTTTCCAGTCTCCTTTCATTACCTCTCTCTCTTAACCCTCTCCCTCTCATCCTTTTCCCCTCACCTATGTCCCTCAATTTTCCCCTTTTTGGCCTTATCTCGAAGCCCCTTTCTTAACCTCTTTCTCTTCACCGTTTCTCTTTCCACCTTTCCTCTTGCCCCTTTCCTTTCACTGCTCGCATGCCTTTTCCTCTCTTCTCTAACCTCATTTCCTCTTTCCTTCCCCTTGCCTTTGCTCACTCTCCATCACCCTCTTCCCCTTTATCTTCTTTTCGTTTTGTTTGTGTCATTTCCTTTACCCTTCCTCTTTATTTTCTCTTTCTTCCCTTCACCCTTTACATTCTTCGCCGTCCCGTTTCCCCTTGTCTCTTCCCTTCTCTTTATCTCCTGCTCTCCCCCTCCCCATTTCTTTCCCTATTACTCTCCTGCCCCCCTTTCCCCTCGCAACCCCCCCTCCTCTTAGGCTCCCCACCACTCTCCTGCTTCTGCCCTTTACCTCTCTCTTTCCTCTTCTCCTCCCCTTCACCCCTTTCGCTCCCCTCTTCCCCTCTCACCCTTTCCCCTCCTCAAACCAACTGTCGCAACCCGCGTCATATTTTCCCCTCCTCCTTCCTGGCTGCTCTCTTATCTCTGCCATTGGAAGCGTTCGTCCCTCACACATAAATATCCGCATCGCTTTTTAACAGCCACACTGACTGCCTCTCTCCACCTGACTCACCTCGGGTCTTAAGTCCTTAAATCCACCTTTCTCAATATGGTTTCAGAATCTTCTTTCTCCTCCTATCTTTCTTTCTTTCGTTTTGTGGCTGTGATTTCGTTCTTGTTAATTCCCTCGTTCTTATTTGTTTCCTCTCTCTTTCCTTCGAGCTTTATTTCTCTTGTTTTTTTCTATTTTTTCTCTCTTTCCCTCCTTTTCTTTCTCTCTGTCTCTCTCTCTGTTTTCTCCAACCCTACCTCTCTCTTTCTCCCTACCACCCTCTCTCTCTCTCTCTCTCTTTCTGTTTTTCCCCATCCCTCTCCGCCATCTCAGTCTGTTTCTCTCCCTCCATTCCCTCCCTCCCTACCTCTCTCTTTCTCTTCCCCATCTCTTTCTCCCTACCACCCTCTCTCTCTCAATTTCTCTATCTCTCCACCGTTCCCTGTTCCCTATAACTCTCACCTTTTAACCAGTTAGCCTTTCCCCCACGCCAGCCCTCTGTGTACAGCCCTCGCATTCACTCTGACTCAATGTACATCATTTCAATTATCCTGCACCGTGTCCCCCTCGACCTGCTTCACTATGACCTCTATGCCTCATATTCTGTATCGTGTGGCTAAACCCTGCTGGTTTTCTTGGCCCTTAATCAGTTCTTTTCTTCTCCTTTTTCGTTTTTTTACCCCTTCTATCTTTCCTTTCGTCGGCTTTTTTTTTGGGGGGGGGATGGGGGTCATTTTGCATTCTTTTTGGTCAATTTTGTATGACTCTCCCTCTTTGCCCCCCCCCCTCTTTCTCTCTCTCTCTCTCCTTCAGTCCCACGCATTCTCCAATATTCATTTCTTCCTCAACTTCCGACCCTTTTCTCCCCCTCCCTTTATTCTCCTTCTCTATCAACCTCACTTGTTTTCTTTGAGTGTCAGATTCCCATTCTCCAAATATTTCGTTGTTCGTTGTTTCCATCTCTTCCTCCTTGTCACTCAGGTCTGTTTAAATTGATACTCTTTAGTTTGTTGTGAGGCTAGAGGCAAAGAGAGAGAGAGAGAGAGAGAGAAAGAAGAGAGAGAGAGAGAGAGAGAGAGAGAGAGAGAGAGAGAGAGAGAGAGAGAGAGAGAGAGAGAGAGAGTCAAATATACAGCAAATCCCATACTCTCTCTATATTGAGGGGAAAGAGGAAGGGAGTAAATAAACAGAGATAAAAAGAGGGAATGAAGGAGGGAAGAAGAAGAAGAAGAAGAAGAAGAGAGAGAGACAGAGAGAGAGAGAGAGTCAAATATACAGCAAATCCCATACTCTCTGAACAATCCCACCGCTGCCACCCATGCCCTCCAGTGATAAGTTCTTTTTATCACCGACAGAATCGTTCATTTAGATAACTGATCCTGTATTGATGAACAGCAGATTGCAAATCCCTGCAATAATGATTAAACATCCACTCTTCCTCGATTCTCATTTCCAACCTAGGAATCGATATAAATAAGCGAGACAGTCTGATTACAAGCAGCTTAACTATATTATGATTCTCCACTTGATTTACTTTCTCCTTTCATTGCAATTTGCCTGTAGTTCATTGTTATCACATTTTCGTTCCTTTGATTATCTTTTTGTTGTTTCATTTCATCTCCCTTTTCCCCCTATTTTATTTTTTTCCTCTCATTGTCCTTCCCTTTTATCGCCGTTATTAGTAATGATAGTAAAAAAAAAATCATTATAATTAATATAATTAGCAATATCAATGTTTTCAGTAGCATCATTACATAAATACGATCACAACTATCATCAATAGCATTATGGTTATAGGCTTTTTAATCATTACAATCATTAATGATGAATAACCACCCCAGGGAATTTAATCATTCATCGTTTCACTTGATTTGTCACTCCAGTTGTAAACATAAACTGGCAATTATTGTTGAAAATTGATGCACCTTATTGCCCTGGACCGAGAACTAAGTGATGAGGATTTTATTGATAATATATACGGCATCTTTGGGGGCACCAGTTCATACCAAGAGAGTAATTACAATGCTTAATTAAAGATGTCTAACTTGCCTGTCGTAGTATTAGAATATGCGATGATAGAGGAGTAGATATATTTAAAAGGTAGGTAAGACTGGACAGCTGGAAAGTAATTGCAAAATTCCTCATTTTCATGCTGTTATTGTTATATATCGTCATCATTATTACGATTACCATTATCACTATTCTTATATTTGTTATTACTATTATTAATATCATTATGCGTATCCTCATTACTACTAATGCTACTACTACAACTGTTGCTGTTACTACGGCTTCTGCTGCTATTACTGCTACTACTAATTGTCATTAGATTTATCATTAGTTATTAGCATTCTTAATATTATTAGGATCATTAGTATCATTATCAATATTATTTGTATTCTTATTCCTATCACCATTATCAGTACTATTATTACCATCACTATAATCATCATTCATATTATCTTCCTGAACGTTATTGTTGTTATGATGATTCATTACCAATATTATTACTTCGACCATCATCATCACTACCAAAATCATCCGCTGCAACCACCATCGTCGTTTCCCTGTCGAGCAAACACAGCAAGCACCTGCCAAACCTTCGCAAACCAACTCCGTCTAGAGCAAGCCTCACCTGTTCGCTCGCAATACTCACCTGTTCGCCCGGCACATGCAGCGAGAGGCCAGAGGAGCCGTGTTGCAAAGCGTTTCCGTAAGGGGTCACCCATTCAGATCCAACCTGCCGGGGAGGAGAAAAGAAGTAAAAGACGCATTCAGCTCAAGGGCATGGTCAGGTCAGTTCCGTGTCAGTCCAGGTCAAATTCAGTTTCTGTGTTGAAATACAGAACCGCGCGTGTGCTTGTTAACCTCCTCGCTCGTGCGCTCGCTTTCTTTAGCTTGCTTTCGCTTGCTTTAGCTTGCTTCCACTTGCTTTCGTTGGCCTACGCTACAATTGGTCAGTTTCTGTCGCCACCGGACCGGCCGTGACTGCAGCCTGCGATTAACTTGCTCGAGCGGCTTAGTTCTCTTCGGGCTTCAGGATTTCCCTGGGTCCGCCAGAGAGGGCTTTGATAGTGTTTATCGGGAAGGAATTGTGATTTTACAGCCGTTTTCCACCTCATGTTTTGTGGTACGTTTAGGATTCGGGATTAACAGTATATTTATAGAACATTTTTAAGCAAACAAACAAAAAATATTCAACTTTACATATATCTAACGTGAATGGCGTATCTCTGACATGCTGTAAATATGGTATTTTGCCAAGTGAGTTAGGTGCAGTATATGTCAATGTCAGATAAAGAAAACGAGGCAAAATATACGGATTCCCGCGCCAAAATGATACTTATCGTAACTCAGACATGTACTACTACCCAGTTAGCATCGTACTCGAGGACAAAAGATATCGTACCTGTTACGATCAAAAGGAGCCGCAGGTGTATCGCTTAGGAGGGGGGGGGGGGTGTGGAGTTGTACTCTTTTAAGGGTAAGGAAAAAGGGAGGTGTATCTTTTAAGGGGGGTGGGGAAGGGTGGAAGAGGAGGAGGAGGAGGAGGTAGGAGAAGAAGGAGGGAACGAAGGATGTTGAGGTCTAATAGTATCGTATGATAACTGGTAATAAAGCCTTGTTTTACGAGGGAGTGTCCCAGAATGGTGACAATATATTAAGCCGGGTTATTTTTATGTCTGGGTTATGAGCGCACTCCTGGAGGATAAAGGTGCGCAATAAACGGTCGCGGGCAACGAGTGAGCTTTAGGACAGGCGAAGAAGAAGGGCTTCGGAGGAGGCGAGGTTGTCACGCCGTTACCGAATCCCTCCTTGCAACATTGCACGGTGTAAGGTGAGGGCCCCGCTCGCCTCTGCCTCCCTCCCTCCCTCCCTCTGCCCCTTCCCCTCAGCGGTTCTTTGCTCTTGTTGAGGCGCGTGACTCGCTTCTTGCCTCCTTTCTTTGCCCTCGAGATGGAGAGATAGATAGGTATGTATGTATGTATGTATGTATGTATGTATGTATGTATGTATGTATGTATGTATGTATGTATGTAAGTAGGTAGGTAGGTAGGTAGTAAAACAGATATACTGACAAGAAATATATATATATATATATATATATATATATATATATATATATATATATATATATATATATATATATATATTATATATATATGCGTGTGTGTGTGTGTGTGGAGAGAAAGAGA
>NC_051398.1:40574696-40579696 GCF_015228065.2 Penaeus monodon
TGTGTAACAAAATTCACAAAAAAATACAGGGGACAGAACATAAATCCTTTGGTTATTGGGTCAACATGGAATTGTCTTCTATGATCTTGCATAATTTAAAAAGCTGAAACTTCTCCGTAGTTCTGACCTCACTTCCCACTTATACTTAGCACTGTTAGGTCGTCGGCCAGCATCCCTGGCCTCTGTCGGCCTCATTTCACCTCCCTCGACCTCATAGACCTCACTTTCTACCTTACCAACCGTTCATATAAGCATCCTCTATTCTCTATCTGTCTATCTGTCTAGCCTCTGGGCTAGTACAGTGGTAACGTGTCGGCCTCTCATCCGAGGGGTCGGCGGTTCGCGCCCCGCCCAGGCGCGAGAAGTTGCAACTGTCGCCCGAAGGTTACTGCTGTGGCTGGGCACCACGGCGGGCAAGGACTCGGTTCAGCCGAGTCAGCACCAACTGACACTCGTGAGCGAGTCGGCATTAGTCGACACAGGCCGGGCTCCCTTCGTGGCATAGCCCGAGCAAGGCTAAGCTTCGCATATCGGACTTATCCTTATCTATCTGTCTCATCTCGGCTTCTTTGAATCCTGAAGTCCTCACTCTCTAGCTCAGTATCTTCTCAAGGACCTGATTTAAGAATCCAGTAGCTATTATCATCCTTATCTCAGCTCTCCCGACCTCACAGTGTTCATGCTATTTTTCAGATATGTAAATCTGGCCTCCAATTGCCTCAGCACAGGCCGTTCACAATCCTCCACCTCAGCATCCTTTCACCGACCTCCTCAAGTAAGCGACTTCTGCCGCATCTCATCTCCCTCGTCCTCACAGCCCTTGTTCTCTGCCTCAGCATCCATCGCTTGGCTCAAAAGAAAAAAAAGAAAAAATATCCGCTAGGCCTCTAACTGTTTATTGGCAGGTGTCTTAATTTCAACCTCCCGCCGCCCCCACCCTCTACCTGTGCAAGTAAGCTTCTCCGGCGTCTGTCTGTCTCCCTTTAGCTCTCCCGACCTCACACTCCTCACCCTCTACCTCAGCATCCTCAGTAAGCTATCCTGGCCTCTGTCTGCCACATTTCAGCTCCCTTGACCTCCCAATCCTCCGGCTCGGTATCCTATTCCCGACTTCAAATAACTTTCCTGACTTCTCTTCAGTATCCTTCCCTCGACTTCCCCTCAGCATCCTTTCCCCGACTTTATCTCACCATCCTTTCGCCGACTTCAGCTCAGCATCCTACCCCCGACTTCCCCTCAGCATCCTTTCCCTGACTTCGAGTAAGCATCCCTGGCCTCTATCTGCCTCATCTCAGCTCTCCCGACCGCGCAGTCCCCAACCCTCTGCCTCATGCGGTTATTCTGTCAACGGGATAAAATACTCGCTAATTGGGGCCAGTCCGTATGGTCCCCAACACTCATTAAGGAAGCTGTACTAATTACACAGGCGAAGGATATTTTCTTTTCCTTTTCCTGATTTTCTTTTTGTGATGGAGTAATCATACGTGATTATCGAAAAGAGAGAGTTGGTTTAAAACAAGAAAAGAGTTTCAATAATATGGAGAAATGTACCCCATTAATGGGAAATAAATGTTTCGATAAAGCTGGAAGAGAGATTGGGGAAGCTGGCAGATATAGGGTTATTTGGAGAACAGTCACGGAGGGTTATAATTCTCACTAGGAACACATCCACACACATATACGGGCACATACGCACACAACACATGCGTACACACACACACACACACGCACACAATAACACACACACACAAACACATATGTACATATGGGCACACACACATGCACAAGCAAACACAGTCAGAGAGAGAGACAGAGAGAGAGAGATGAAGAGAGAGAGAGAGAGAGAGAAAGACAGAGAGAGAGAGAGAATAAGAAAAAGGGAGAATCAAATATGAACACTTGTAAGGATCGTGCAATCACAATACATTATCCAATAAACATACTTTTTCACGTATATCAACAGATGGATTTAAATTGTTTCCTGCCAAAATCAGCATCACAGTCGCGATATTACAATGGCATGATCAGCTTTTGTTATTCAATCTATATGTATAAATAATTTCAGAGATTTCAAGAAAACGAAGCAGAGGGCAAAGGTTAAAGTTTGTAAACTGTCATTTCGTGGAAAGAAAAAAAGGGTCAAATTATTAGCGACATTCTATCTTAATTGCCTTTTTCGTCTTTTTTTCTACCTTAAGTTTAATCTCTCTCTCTCTCTCTCTCTCTCTCTCTCTCTCTCTCTCTCTCTCTCTCTTTTCTTTCGCTCTCTCTCTCTCTTCTCTCTCTCTCCTCTCTCTCTCTCTCTCTCTCTCTCTCTCTCTCTCTCTCTCTCTCTCTCTCTCTCTCTCTCTCTCTCTCTCTCTATTACTATGAGAGAGAAAATAGATAGATAGATAGATAGATAGATAGATGAAAAGAGAGAGAGAGAGAGAGAGAGAGAGAGAGAGAGGAAGAGAGAGAGAAGAGAGAGAGAGAGAGAGTAGAGAGGAGGAGAGAGAGGGAAGAGAGAGGGAGAGAGAGGGAGAGAGAGAGAGAGAGAGAGAGAGAGAGAAGAGAGAAAGGAGAGGAGGGAGAGAGAGGGAGAGAGAGAGGAGAGAGGGGGAGAGAGAGAGAGAGAGAGAGAGAGGGGAGAGAGAGAGAGAGAGAGAGAGAGAGAGAGAGAGAGAGAGAGAGAGAGAGAGAGAGAGAGAGAGGGAGAGGGAGGGAGAGAGAGAGAGAAGGATGAGGTCAGAGCAAGGCTAGGGGAGAGGGGGGTGGGGATAGAAAATGGTTGGCTAAAGAAAGTTTGTCAAATTGACTCATTAGCTGTAAGTTGTTAGGGGGGGGGGCGAGTGACGTAGAGTCGATTTTGCAATCTTGGTCTTCTAGGTATACGCTTTTATTTCCACTCTTATCCCTTTATTTCAGTCGAGAATTTCAGGAAAATAATGTCGATTTCCATTCGGTGGGTAATATTAAATCTATCTATCTATCTTTTTCCCCTTTATTTCTATCATTAATCTAAGCAACTGGGACTTCTCCTTAATTAATTTCCCTAATCATATGCCAAGGCGGTCGGTAATTGGACAGTAAATCGGATAATTCTACGGACACTATTCCGAGAATTGCAGCTCGTTCTTTAAGTGCACCACAAACATACGTACTACATACGTGCTCGTTCTTTAAGTGCACCACAAACACACGTACTACATACGTGCTCGTTCTTTAAGTGCACCACAAACACACGTACTACATACGTGCTCGTTCTTTAAGTGCACCACAAACACACGTACTACATACGTGCTCGTTCTTTAAGTGTACCACAAACATACGTACTACATACGTAAAACATACGTACATACATGATGAAAGAACAAATATGTGTGCTTAATGGAGGATTATGAATGTGTAGTATATCAGCACACTATAACGCAGGAAGAGACAAAGAAAAGAAAGAAACAAAGAAACAAAAAAAATGTAGTGAAAAAGACTGATAAATTATTTAGATACTATCCACACTCCATATGTTTGATAACGTATAGCTCTTCCAAATCGCGAGTGAATTATTGAAACAAGTATTAATTCTCGATCAGGCAAATATGCTGAATAATCTACGATATACGGTAATTAATTCAACGCTAAACAATGGAATCACGAGTTATTAGCACGAATTGTTCTCAACGTATCTGTAAACACTTTATTCTCATATAACATTATTATTTTTATTTACAGTGTTATTACAACAGGTAAATATTTTGTCTGATGATAATTCTAAACCACTAACGAACACTGGATAACATCGATAGTGATTTTAATTGCATATAAAGCACAGAAAATATGCACAGGAAACCGGGATGCCTCGGTTATTGATACTGATCAAACTTTAATATCATGTAAATTCCCTTTTCATTTTTCTATTTCTTTTTTGAAGACGTGGAAGGCCTGGATTATTTTTTTCAGATAAAAAAAAATCTTAAAAAGGAGAAAACGGAAAAGGGAAAAAACGTCCTTCCATCTTATCACAAACAAGTATTTAAAATCCAAGATCCTTTGAAGGTCGCGATTTAATATTCTTTAAGAAACTTTTGGCAAGGGAATCGGAAAGAGAGAGAGAGAGAGAGAGAGAGAGAGAGAGAGAGAGAGAGAGAGAGAGAGAGAGAGAGAGAGAGAGAGAGAGAGAGAGAGACAGACAGACAGACAGACAGACAGAGAGAGACAGAGAGAGAGAGACAAGAGAGAGAGAGAGAGAGAGAGAGAGAGAGAGAGAGAGAGAGAGAGAGAGAGTTAGAAAGCGAAGAAAAAAAAAACAAAAAGAGAGAAAACGAAAGGCAGACAGAGAAAGCATGAGACTCTTTAGCAAACTTAAAACAAAACAGATGAAAAAGACCAACAAATGAAAAAAAAGAGAGAAAAAAAGAAAAGGAAAAAAGAAAATTGGTAACTACGCCATAATCCTGTCTTGAAAGGTCGTAAAATTGCCCAATAAATATAATGACGTCGGTACGAGCTAGAGCTTCAGCAAATAAGAGCCTGTTATCAAGAGTTTGAGAATTTGCACAGGATTACAAAGGGAAGTTGATAGCTAATTACACTCTTTTTTTTTTTTTCTTTTTTTTTTTTGAGAAGGGGGAGTGGGGGGGGGGCGGGGGAAAAGGTTTCTTTGTCTTGGCTTCCTTACTTTTTAAGGGATAAAGCATTTTTTTCCCTTTATGATGTGCTGTGTTGTTTTTAGGGATAAAGTAATGTTTTTTTTTTTTTTTTTTTTTTTTTTTTTTTTTTTTTTTTAAGGGGAAGGGGGTTAAAAGAGAGATTTGTCTCAATCTTATTTATTATTTGCTCATAGATATTTCAGGAATAACACACAGGTATTTCTGACTTGTCTTTGGCACTTTTTTGGGGGAGGAGATTAAAAAAATCTTGCTGTCTTTATTGTTGTAATTACTGTTGTGTTATTCTTTAATGATAATAATAACAATAATAATAATAATAATAATAATAATAATAATAATAATAATAATAAT
>NC_051398.1:40606363-40608863 GCF_015228065.2 Penaeus monodon
TGATGAAGGTGATTTTAGATGATGATTGGGTGAAATGTGTGATGTGAGGGTGATGGATGAGATGAAGTGATAGAGATGATGATTGGTGTGAAGGTGATTGTGATTTTGTGATGATTGGGTGGTGAAGGTGATGGATTTTTGGTGAGTGATGATGAAGGTATGATGATGGGAAAGTGATGAGATGATGGATGTAGGAAGTGATTTAATGATGTGTGATGGTGTGAGGGTGTTGATGTGATGTGAAAGGTGGTATTGGTGATGATGATGTGGGGGATGGGTGGTGTGGGTGTGTGATGTTTGGGGGGGTGTTGATGTGTGTGGTGTTGGGGGGGTGTGTGATGTGTGTGGTGGTGTGTATGTGTGTGATGTGGGGGATGTGCTGGGTGTGTGGCGTGTGTGTGATGTGTGATGGGGTGGGTGGATGTTTTTGTGATGGGGGTTTATGGTGGGTTTTTGTGGGTGTGTTGTGGGTGTGGTGTGAAGGTGTTGTGTGGGTGAGGGTTGAAGGGTGATGTGATGTTGTATGTGGGGTGGGGGATGAGATGATGGTGATAAAAGATGTGGTGTGGGGTTTTTTGGGTGATGTTGGGGATGTGATGATGTGTATGGTGGGTGGGGTGGTATGTTTGTGGGGTGTGTGTGTGGTGGGAGGTTATGAGAAATTGAGATGAATAGATGGATGATGGGATTTTGGATGTGATGAGGTGTGATGATATGAGGGGTATTGAGATGATTTTAGGATGGTGATTTGAAGGTGAGATATTGATGAAGGAAGTAGTGATGATGAGATTAATGAGGGTGGGTGTGAGGTGGTGATGAGAATGGTGTTTGATGGTGAGAATGTATGAGAGGTGATGATGATGATGATGGGGGATGTTTTGATGATGATGATGGTGATTGAAAAATGATGGTGGAGGATTATATTGTGATGATGGTGAGGTGAAAGAGGTGGAATGGGGGTGGTGGGTGAATTTTATTGATGGTGAAAAGATGGTGATGATATGAAAAGGTGGGGTGGGTGGGTTTATAAAGGTATGATGATGGGGGGCATAAAAATTTGGTGATGGGGGATGATTGTGATTTAAAGAAAAATTTTAGGATTGAAAAGATGGTGAAATGGGTTTATGATGTGATGTGATGATTTATGATGATGATGCTGATGATGATAGAAAATGAGGATGATGTGGTGAGGTGATTTATAAAAGATGTTTTGATGGTGTGATGAATCATTTTTTTGGGGGGGTGTGAGATGTATAAAAAATTTGATAAATAAATAAAGAAAAAGGGTTTAAAGTATATGAATAATATATTAATTATTTAAAAATTATTTATTAAAAAAAATATATTAAAAATATAAGAAATAAAAATAAAAATTTATGAAAAAAATAAAATAAATAAAAATAAATAAAAAAGAATTTATAAAAATTAATTTTAAAATTTAAAAAAATAATAAAAATTAAAATTAAAAAAATAATAATAGTAATAATGTTAAAAAAATCAATGTACAGTAGAAGCTCAAATGATGATAAATATGACAACAGAAATAATGAAGATAATTATCGCCTTATAAATAAAAACATCAACAAATAACGATAAAAACAATATACATTTTTCTCTCTCTTTCGATTTCGATGTCCGTTCCCCCTCTCTTAACTACCAAATATCTAATTCCCTTTGACGAGGCACTTAACCCTTGCTTGGTCATCGACATATCTATTTTAGATCAGAAAATCACCCAATTACTGATTATCGTTGCCATAAGTATGGTTCCCAACTTTTCCACACGCGGACACGAAAAGGAAAAGGGAGAGAGAGAGAGAGAAAAAAAACGTTTGTACACAAACACGCATGCGTTCGTGTATGCGTATGTGTATGAGTGTGCTTATGGCTGTATTCGTTTATCCGTGTGTGTGTGTGTGTGTGTGTGTGTGTGTGTGTGTGTGTGTGTGTGTGTGTGTGTGTGTGTGTGTGTGTGTGTGTGTGTGTGTGTGTGTGTGTGTGTGTGTGTGTGTGTGTGTGTGTGTGTGTGTGTGTGTGTTGTGTGTGTGTGTGTGTGTGTGTGTGTGTGTGTGTGTGTGTGTGTGTGTGTGTGTATACACATGTATATGTATATGAATAAATAGCAGATGCATGTGGATGCGATAACACAATAACCGTAATAACAACATAATAGTGAAAATGCGAAATCAGTAATGATAATTAACGTTATTGTTAATGTGATAATATACTGTCCTCTGCATAATGCCTTATTATTATTATCACTGCCAACACCATGAGTATTATTATCAATATTAGCACAAATAGTTAATACTAGCATTTCATCAATTTTATCTGTATAAGTATTATCCTTTATCATTGTATTTTGTCTTTTTTATTAGTGATTTATCTTTATCGGATTATCCAGATAAGTATGTGTTTTTCTCTTACATCTGTTATCATAATTAATTTTACTATATAATCTATTTTCACATTTCTCTACACGTGCCTATTATTGCTATCA
>NC_051398.1:40618863-40623863 GCF_015228065.2 Penaeus monodon
TCATTGTAACAATTATCATTATGACCAATATCATCATTATAAGTAACATTATCATCAGCAAAGGTAATAGTAATATCCTCCTTCTTCTTTCCTGTCTTGTGTGATATGACATTATGTTATGAACCCATAAACGTGGTCGACCTTGGCTGAAAATTGCTAGTTAAACGTGGCGCAAAACTCCTAAGACTTTTGTATGTTATGAAGCAATGGACTTCTTACTTCGAAGTGCTTTCCACACCAACAGTCTTTGTTGGTTCTTACTACACTCCTTGTTTACTTCTGTTTGTTTGCGAAATGTGAAACTTCATATAACTACAGGAAGTTATGGTGTCCTTATATTAATTTATTGCGATGACGTTTTAACTAAACCTGTTTATGTTGTCAACGTCTAAACCCAAGCAATAAGTTCTATAAGTAGTTAATTTCAGTCTATTGTTTTTACAAATCATCTAAGCCATTGTGCCGGAATTTTTGATGTATAAGTACATTCCTGTTATAATAACTCCGCTTTGTCACATTACACCTACTTCTACTACTACTATTGCTATTCCTACTACTACTATTGCTACTCCTATTGCTATTACTATTGCTACTACTATTACTACCACCACTACTACTACTACTATTACTACTACTATTACTATTACTACTACTTTTACTACTGTTACTACTACTGCTGCTACTACTACAAAATAAAACTACAAATCACAGAGCTATACTAACTGGTCAATAACCGCTTTTATATCGTTTAAAGCAATGCAATTCATTCACTAAAAATATAACGCTGATAGCGTAATTGGACAATCTACGGCGCTCTCTGTTTCTCTCTCTCTCGTATACTCTCTCTCTTTATCTCTCTTCTCTCTCTCTCTCTCTCTCTCTCTCTCTCTCTTCTCTCTCTCTCTCTCTCTCTCTCTCTCTCTCTCTCTCTCTCTCTCTCTCTCTCTCTCTCTCTCTCTCTATCTATCTATCTATCTATCTATCTCTCTCTCTCTATCTCTCCCTCTCTCTCTCCTCACACACACAACCCCCACCCTCTCTCCGTTTCCGTCTCCCTCTCTCTCTCTCCTCACATACAGACACACACAGCCCCCCTCTCGCTCTTGTTCTCGCTCTCTCGCTCTCTCTCTCTCTCTCTCTCTCTCTCTCTCTCTCTCTCTCTCTCTCTCTCTCTCTCTCTCTCTCTCTCTCTCTCAAGCACAGATGTACACCATCAAACAGTTATGCCTGTACTTGAACGCATAGGTTTGTTGATGATAGTATTACCCTGGGACGCCAAAAAGGTACCAAAATATTTATTGGTTCACACAATATTATGCATACTATAAATACCACACAAACTAATATTGTAAGTACACTATCGGATAAGAAAACCCCTTCCTTATATACTGTATTCATTCATCTCAAAACGCAATTTCTAAGCCGTAAAACCGTCCTCGTTATCTGTCTATATCAACCTTTACAGACTATTTATCAGTTGACAGAGAGTCATAATCTGATACTTGCTCTTATCATACTTCAGTTTTCTCTTTACGTGGGAGGCACCGCACAGGAAAGCACTGTGAACGCATTCGAAATTGTTTTGTAGCGGACATGATACATGGTACTGCACGATGAACAGTATCATACACTCAGGGGGTAATCTGAAAGAGAGAACGTTTCCTGATAAACGTTTCGATTTTCATGATATGGCTCTTGGTACAATCATCAAATAGTCGTTCTTTTTCTCGGTAGTACGATAATGCTGTTGGGAACACAGACACGGTCACACACACACACACACACACACACACACACAGACACAGACACACACACACACACACACACACACACACACACACACACACACACACACGTATAAATACACACTATAAACAACAACCGGAAGGTGGCGCTGTCCCTGGCTGAACAAAGGCAACACATTCCTGTCGCAGTCCTCCTGAGTCTACCTTATCACAGGAAGCAGCCACTTCGCACCTTCCACTCCTGACCCTGGTTTACCCAAGGACCTTCCAGGTGACCTATATCCCCCCTTCGAGCGAGCCCAGCGACTCACCCCCCTTGTCACGGCCGGATGAATCTGACACTCCAGCCTGCGGAAACAAGCACCGCCCAGGAGGGAGACGCCGCAAAATGGACACGTTCGTCAGACAGGGAGAGAGACGCGGCAGACAGAGCAAGCCACACAGGGTCCAGCTCCACAACCTCGTCCTCGACCCCGGGGACACGGAGCTCTCTTAGGGGGGGTTTCATATCTCTCTTCAACAATAAACCAACAAGCAAAGACCCTTTTCACTGACCCGCCCAAACCCAACTCTCGTGTCGCTAATATTCTGGTGACAGCGGTGCTCCCATCTCGCCTCTCGCTTACATCTGGTGGCTTGAGGTGGCCTCTCGTTTACACACACACACACACACGCGCGCGCGCGCACACACGCACACGCACACACACACACGCACACACACACACACACACACACACACACACACACACACACACACACACACACACACACACACACACACACACACACACACACACACACACACACACAAACACACACACACACACATTCAATAATGCACATAAAAAAAACATAAAAGTTTATCCCCTAGTTATTGCAAATGAACAGCATAATGATTATCCTACTTCATTCACGTAATGATGAAAACTTCTACACAGACTCTTGGCCACAATAACTAGTCGCTCTCTAGTGCCGAACTTTCTTGCTACACGAACTTAAGTTTAAATAGTGTAGCGTTGGTTTGTACTATTACAACAGACAATTATTTTACCAACGTTTTCAGCAGCGGCTTAGGCTAGGCAAAACTGAGGTAAAAATTAGATAAAAGAAAAGAGAAGAAAAAAAAATCAGTATATTGTTGCAACTGCACCACTATCAATATTGCACACACTATCAGTATCGGTAAACTGTTAATGTCTGAAATCCATATCGAATGTTATTGATTTTCGTAACACCAGGAACACCAGAAACGAGCAGGTGTCTAACATGTCTGGTGTATTGGCACAGTAAGCCAGCGATATATATATATATATATATATATATATATATATATATATATATATATATATATATATATATATATATATATATATATATATATATATTTGTGTGTGTGTGTGTGTGTGTGTGTGTGTGTGTGTGTGTGTGTGTGTGTGTGTGTGTGTGTGTGTGTGTGTGTGTGTGTGTGTGTGTGTGTGTGTGTGTGTGTGTAGATAGATAGATGAAGAAAATATAGAGTTCCATTCTCTACATAATGGAACTCCTGCCGCCGCCTACCTTCCCCATTCAGCCTTCATTCCAAATACTTTCCGTACAGAAAGAAGAGAGAAACAGGGGAGCTACAATAAAATAATAGCGAAAGAGAAAGATGAGAAAATTTGTAGAAAATACACACAGCAAGGAGGAAAGGAAAGCACAACAGAAGGGCCAAAGAGAAAGAGGAAGAAGAAGGAACAAGAGAGAAAAGAAAAAGTGAAACAAGAGAGGGAGAGGGTAACGAGAAAGGAGCTCGGAAAACGGGAAAAAGCGTCAAAGGGAAGAAAGAGAGGCATAGCAGAGGGCCGAAAGAGGAAGATTAAAAGAAAGGAGAAAAATAAATAAAGACGAGTTCTAAAAGGGGGGATAGAATTCCGAGAAAATGAAGCCAAAACAGAATAAAAACGAAAGGAAAAGAAGGAAAATAGGAAAATAAACGAAGAAAGGTTTGGGAGAGTAACAAGGAGAGACTTCTAAAAGGGAGAAAAACGTCACAACACGCAGGAAAAGCGGCCACACATTTTAACACTATCTGTCCGACCTAATGGAGGTCAGGTGTTATAATGATCTTAAAGGTGGTGATGGTCAGAGTCGAAAACAAACCACATTTTTTCGTGCCAAAATTTGCTCTTTAGTATCATATGATCGGTCTGAAGAACTGATGAATTTCGTGTGACAACTACTGTTGACGAAATCCGACCTTAAAGTGCCCCGCGACATAAATTCAGATTTCGAAAAAAGCGAGGGAAGATTTCGATGACGTCAGAACAGGTCCATAGGCTTGTCCCCAACTCCTCTCACAAGCAACGATCTTTTTCTCTTTTATTCAGTCACTCTTTCTCTCTGTCTATCTTTCTCTTTCTCCCATTCATTCATTATTTCTCATATTTTCGTTCATTTCCACTTACAAACTCTTTCATTAATTCATAAATTCATTTTCTCCCGTTTTCTTCCTGACTGGTTGAGAGGAGCCATCATCTAAATTATCTGACTCAAACTAACAGGATTCCACTCTAGCCTTGCTCTGCCTCTTCCACTACATCTCTGCTGCCATCCGTAAGAAAGAAAAAAAGTGTCGAAAAAAACAAGCAGATCTGTAGAAATTCCAGCCAATTCCACGTCACACGTAATAGCAGTATTGGCCAACCTCCTTGCATGACGTCATCAAGACTTTTTTTTTTTTTTTTTTTTCAAAATTTGGATTTCGTTCTGCGGTCGAGCGATATCCGCCAGAACTACAGACATACTTCTCATCACTAAAATGATACCAAAGAGGTAGTTTTAGCCATCGACTGATCTACACTGTTAAACATTGTTGTTTGTGATACCGTTTTTTTGTTTCTTCATCCTGATAATCCGTGACCTACGTAGGTTTACCATACATTAACACTGATTGCTACTACGGCTGCTGCTACTACTACTATTATTATTTATTCTTATTCTTATTTCTGTTCCTCTTCTTATCCCTATTCCTACTGCAATTATTATTATTTAAACAGAAAGAGAAATAACAATAATGATGATGATAATAATGATTGTGTTTTTTTTTGTTGATTGTTGCTTATTAGTTTGTGTATTTGTTTGAATATATCTGTTTGTTTGTTTGTTTGTGTATCTATCAGTTTAAATGTCTGATAGTTTATCTGTCTGTCTCTCACTCACTCACTCACTCACTCTCACTCTCTCTCTCTCTCTCTCTCTCTCTCTCTCTCTCTCTCT
>NC_051398.1:40638863-40641363 GCF_015228065.2 Penaeus monodon
GTTTTCCGTGTACACTATATAAAGTAAAAAGCTAAATGGACAAAATAAACAATTATATTACACCAAAAAAAAACGTCTCTCGACATGAAAAGCCAAAGACAAACAGCAGAACAAACATACAAACTTCTCTAAAGACAGTTGCCAATTTGGAATTCGGGACAATTTATGGCGTCGCGACTTTCCCCGCCACGAAATACTCTCCAAGTCGACTTTCTTCTGTTTCGAAATACTTCAAAAGGGATTCTGAACCGAACGAAAGGGTTCGACGAGCTTATTCGGACTGCAAAACTTTTCTTCTTTCTCTCTCTCTCTCTCTCTCTCTCTCTCTCTCTCTCTCTCTCTCTCTCTCTCTCTCTCTCTCTCTCTCTCTCTCTCTCTCTCTCTCTCTCTCTCTTTTTTTTTTTTTTTTTTTTTGATAAGATAGGAACAATGAGTCTATAGAAAGCTACGTGGCGGTTCTTTGAAAACACGACTGACGACTAGCATTATGACGTCACGAGCTTTCAGTGGTGTATATAGTGAATAACTGGTTATTTCTACAAATATTGTTGTTTATTGAATTACTATTGTTAGCAATTTTTTTTTTCCTTTTTTGTCGTCGTTTTTCTTTATCGTTTTCGGAGTATTCCAAAAGTTTTATTAAGTGTATTTGTCAAGATTTCATTAGTACATCTTAAATCAGAAGTAAGATTATCCGCAGTATATATTTCTATCATGAATACATTATCATTTACATTAATCTCATTGCTATTATCATCGCCGTTGTGATTACAATGATGCTTTGCTGTAATGTAAATAACCGAGTCGTTCTTCTCTGCATATATCGCAACATCTGAGTGATAAAGGATATAACAAGACCTTAAATGATATGCAGTTTTGAAGGCTTTTGCACTGTCTATTATTACATGGAAACGAGCATCTATAGCGTTTAATATAATGAGAAATAGATGTCAGTAATACATGCTAACAAAGACAAGATAAAAACTTTACTTTGCTTTATATTTTCATTTCTCTATTTCCTTACACACTATTAAAATCTCTTCCATATGATACGCGATTATAAACATGACTTATGATACACATTACTTAATACTTCGAACCATTAATATTATTCCCAAAGATATATATATATATATATATATATATATATATATATATATATATATAAAAATAAATATATATATATATATATATATATATATATATATATATATAACATATAGGTTGTGAATTTACCTGACAGAGTTATCATATATACAATTAATATATAATTTCCATTCTTTTGAGTCAATTGAAAATGCATCTCGCAACATTGATATTATTCTCGGAAACATGAACACTGATAATAAACGTCGCATGTTGATAAATATAAATGCAATTGTTGATGATATGTAAATAACTGCCTCAAAAAAGAGATATAATAATAATAATAAGTAATTAAATAAAAAATAATAATAATAATAAAAAAAAAAATGATTACGCAAATAGATAAATAAATAAATTTCTTGTAGCAAGTAATGTACAAGGATTCTCTTCCGCTACAAGTCATTTTCTAAGACGATCGATCTATGAGAAAATGAGTGTAAATCGGTGTATAAGAAAACGAGTGAAGATCTATGAGAAAATGTGTAAAAAACATTTTTTTCAGAAAATTAGTAAAAAGAAAAAAAAGAGTGAAAATCGATCTAACGGAAAATGTGTGGGAATCCTATAAAAAAAGGAGTGGAAATCATTCTCTACGAAAGTTAATGAAAATTAATCTAAAAAAAAAAATCGATAATTGAGAAAATACCTGAAAATAATTCACCGAGAAAATGATCCAAAATCGATCTACAAGAAAATGAGCGAAGATCGACCCGTAAAGAAAGTGAGTGAAAAAGATCAGTCTCTACGAAAATTAGTGAAAATTAATTAACAAAAAAAAATAAAATAAAAAAAAAATCAATCACAGAGCAAATACGTGAAAATGATCCAAAATCGATCTACAAAAACATAAGCGGAGACCGACCCGTAGGAAAGTGAGTGACAAAAGACAACTAAGAAAATGAGTGACAGTGTTCTCATAGCGATACATTCCTTGAGAATATGAGGACAATGCACGTTCCTATTCAACGCACATCCCCAGCGGGCGGCTGTGAGTGATGGACCGCCAGAGGAACAATTGAATAGTCAGGGAGAAAGTCTATCAAAGAGGGAGTTGCATGGGTGGGGGGAGGGAGAGGGAGAGGGGGAGGGGAGGTAGGGAGAGAGGGGGTAGGGAGAGGGGAGGGAAAGGGGGCGGGAGTTAGGGAGAGGGGAGGGAAGGGTGTGAGGGTTAGGGAGAGGGAGAAGGAGGGGTGGGGGTAGGGAGAGGGAGAAGGAGGGGGGTTAGGGGGAAAGGGAAGCGGAGGGGGGAGGGGAGTGTGGGTTGTACTAAAAGCCGCAACAATACACTGATTCTTGTTGACTCGAAGACAGAGCTTAAAGAATCACGAGGTATGTATCTTCGTGATGAAAGGAG
>NC_051398.1:40678863-40681363 GCF_015228065.2 Penaeus monodon
GTGATAAAAGTAGCAGAATTTTCATGTATATATATATATATATATATATATATATATATATATATATATATATATATATATATATATATAACACACACACACACACACACACACACACACACACACACACACACACACACACACACACACACACACATACACACACACACACACACACACATATATATTCTCTCTCTCTCTCTCTCTCTCTCTCTCTCTTTCTCTCTTTCTCTCTCTCTCTCTCTCTCTCTCTCTCTCTCTCTCTCTCTCTCTCTCTCTCTCTCTCTCCTGCATCTTTTCTTAGTATTCTGAAAATGCTGAAAGGTCATGCTGATGGAGAGATTCATTACATGAAGTAATCCTCTTACCAGAAAAATTATCCGAGAATTATAGAGCGACTGGGTCTTTATAATCTATTCAATTTGCACAAGCTCAAGTTTTATTTTTCAGAGATAGATAGTGTTGCGTCATCCGTTAATCAGTTGCCACTATACCTTCCAATTAGGACTCCTCCCCCCCCCCCTCTTTCCTTAACGCTGAAAAGGACGAAGCGAAAAAAAAAATTGTTTAGCTCGAAATTTTCACAGCTCCCCCTCCCCCTACCGACCAGCCCCCATCCCCCCAACTCACTTTCTTTCTCCCCCACACCCTTGGTCCTTCTCAACCCCTAGGCCTCTATCCCACCCTCTGTAGCATCGAGGCCCCTTTGTTTCAACCTCTGAAAAACCCACCAATTTCCATCACTCAACCTCAGGTCCTTCTTTTCTCTTTACCCCCCCCCCCCCCAATACTCTCCGTCCTTCCCTCTGCCTACAATCCTTCGCTGGCCCCTCCCCCCCTCTCCCTCCGTCACGTCTTATGCCCACAATCCTTTTTATTTCCCTACACCAAACTCCCTTTCCCTCCGTCCCCCTACCCCCTTTCCCTCTCCCCATCCCTCCCTGTCCTCCCAATCCCACCCCCCACCCACCTCCGATCCTCCAATACAAATGACGCTTCGTAACACACATAACATCCCCCCCCCCCTTTCAATCCCCCTTCCCCTTTCCCCTCCACCCCACCCCCAAGATTTCACACGCGAGAGCCCTCCCTTTTCCCTACACTTAATAGACTGGCATCTTCTCCTTGGGTACGTAAGGTCGAGGGTCGAAAATGCCTTTTGATTTTTTTTTTTTTTTTTTTACCTTTATTTGCTTTTTTTTCCTTTTCATTTTTTAAACTTTTATTTTTACATTTTTTTTTACTTTGATTTTTACTTTTTCTTTCTTTCTTTTTTTTGAAATGAGAGTCGGATCGTCCTATTAGTGACTGAATCGATTAGTGCGGAATCGGTTGGGTTCACGACCTAATTACCGGAGGCCGCTGTCGATGTCGATGCTGCTGTTGTTAATCTCGTAATGATTTGTTGTTGTTGTTGTTTTCCGTGTTGTTATTTTATGTTTTGATTATTTTTTGTTGTTCTTGTTACGATTACCTTTTGTTATTGATGGTGTTATTATTAGTTGTATTAGTATCATTATTATCTTCTTTATTGTTATTATCATTTTTATTGTTATCACCACCATTGTTATCATTTTCGTTATCATTACTATTATCATTACCATTATCATCACCATTATCATTATCATTATCATCACCATTATCATTACCATTATCATTACCATTATTATTATTTTCTTTTCTTTTTTAAGTGCCCTGTCCTCAAGGACGTGGATATCCATGATTTTCTTGGCAATTTAGAGCGATGGTTTGCCGTTGCCTTCCGCCCGGTGTTTTCTATCGAGTCACCATCTCTATTTACTCGGTTCTGGGACCGGCACTGACTTGGGCTGGCTTGGCCACCCAGTGGCTAGGCAGGCAATCGAGGTGAAGTTCCTTGCCCAAGGGAACAACGCGGCGGTCGGTGACTCGAACCCTCGAATTCAGATTGCCGTCGTGACAGTCTTGAGTCCGACGTTCTAACCATTCGGCCACCGCGGGCTTGACGATCGTGGGCTTCCATGATTTTTTCTTAGCAATTTAGAGCGGTGGTTTGCCATTGCCTTCCGCCCGGTGTTTTTATCGAGTCACCATCTCTATTTACCCGGCACTGACTTGAGCTGGCTTGGCCACCCAGCGGCTAGGCAGGTAATCGAGGTGAAGTTCCCTGCCCAAGGGAAACAACGCGCCGGCCGGTGACTCGAACCCTCGAACTCAGTTTGCCGTCGTGACAGTCTTGAGTCCGATGCTCTAACCACTCGTCTACCATTATCATTACCATTATCATTATCATTACCATTACCATTATCATTACCATTATCATCACCATTATCATTACCATTATCATTATCATCACCATTATCATTACCATTATCATTATCATCACCATTATCATTACTATTATCATTATCATCACCATAATCATTACCATTACCATTAGCATCACCATTACCGTTACCATAATCATTACCATTATCTTCATCATCGTCAAACACATTAGTATACCCAGGCGCCCGGGCAT
>NC_051398.1:40686363-40688863 GCF_015228065.2 Penaeus monodon
TTTCTCTTGTCTTGGGTTTATTTTTCTTTCTTTCTCTTTCTGTTTTTTTTTCTCTATCTCTCTCTCTTTCTAAACGGACGGTAATCATCTCTATCTCACTACTCTCTCTCTCTCTCTCTCTCTCTCTCTCTCTCTCTCTCTCTCTCTCTCTCTCTCTCTCTCTCTCTCTCTCTCTCTCTCTCTCTCTCTCTCTCTCTCTCTCTCAACGGAAAGTGATGGATAATCATATACTGTTGTAATATATAAGCGGAGTCTGTTATTCAATAATGATTCTTTAAAACCGTTTTTGCGATCAGAATGGTATTAGATTTTCAAAAAAATTAGCCTTCCAAAAAATAGATTCACTCTGAAGGCAGCGACAAACCCAAACATTTATACTTAGGTTCCCTTGGTAATTGATTAACAGTGCTCAAGGATAACTGATACCGAGTTCGTATTCCGTAACATATGCTAGTGATATTGTCATTATCTTAGCAAATAGTCACATTACATACAACGTTTATAATGGTTACGTATCCGATCCCACTGTTGTTGACGAGAGTTTGCAACGATGTTAAAGTACCAACTTATTTTTTTTTTTTTCTTTTTTATCCACCTAGACTCTAAGCTATCTCTAGAAATTTATACTTTCCATATTTCTTATTGCCTTTCTCCTAATATAACGGAATCCTGACAATTTTAATTAATTCATAATCTTACAGTTGATGTAAATATCAGCTAAAAACCACTTTTGAACAAGACACACAAAAAACGAGTATATAAGCCACTGTTTTCCCTCAGAAAGATCTCTTTTTAAGCTACGCAGCGGCACAGGTCGGCTTCCCTTGACTGCCCCGCGGAGATGCCGTCCCCCACTACGTTTAAGAGAAAATAAGCATATTTACATTGAATACAGAGTATGCTACGCCTGTTGTTGATGCTCTGGAATAACGCATTTCTTTTTTCTCTCTCTTTTTTTTTCTCGTTTTATCCTTGCTCCGTTCCTCTTTATTCTTTTTTTTATTCGTATCAGAAGAGTATCAAGTGATTAATGATCTCAGGAAAGTATATAGACAAAACCGAATACAGCAAGTCACATGGAAACGGGGGGAAAAGATGAATGATTATCCGTAACAAGCACACAAGCAAAGGGACTTGAGAGTCGTGACGATCCGTACTCCCACGTCTTGCTACCATTAAATAAACGATCCACACACACTGCAAGATCCGAGTTGCAGGCCGTTGCAAAAGGGGAAGTACACTGCAGTACCGTTATCGCACCGTTCTGGATAACGTATATATGCAAGTAGGTTTTTTTTTTTAACATCTGCGTGCCTGGCGTCACAGGAGCGTCGTAGATATCGTAACAGAGTTTTGAGTTGGATGGAATTTTGTGCTTGGCAGGTCAGCGAGCTTTCCTCTCTCTCTCTCTCTCTCTCTCTCTCTCTCTCTCTCTCTCTCTCTCTCTCTCTCTCTCTCTCTCTCTCTCTCTCTCTCTCTCTCTCTCTCTCTCTCTCTATGTGTGTGTGTGTGTGTGTGTGTGTGTGTGTGTGTGTGTGTGTGTGTGTGTGTGTGTGCGTGTGTGTGTGTGTGTGTGTGTGTGTGTCAATATTCATTATTTTTCAACGGATTTTTGGTCATCGCGAATCAGTATCAAAACCGTGATTTTTTTTTTTTTTTTTTGAGGCACCAAAGTCTAATGAATAAAAGAATAGATAAATAAACGATTAAAAAAAAAAACAGAAAAACTTATTTAAGAAGCACAAAGCAAGATTATATTGAAACGAACGGAATTGAAAGCCTAAACTTTTTTTTTCGTGTTATTTTTCCTTTTCTTTGTGTTCGCCATCAGCTTTTTAAATATTTAATATATAAAATGAAAACTTTTGCGACGAGCCAGACGTTGAATAGCTATATATCTTTACCAAGATATAGCTATGATGTAAACAAACACTCTTTCTTTCTCTTTAGATCTTTTTCCTTCCCTTTCTCTTTCTTTATCTCTCTCTATCTCTCTCACCTCCTCCTCCCCTCTATATGTATCTCCTTTTTTCAATTTTCTTGCCTACACACACCTGTACAGCACGCACGCACGCGAAAACACACACACACACACACACACACACACACACACACACACGAGCGGGCGCGCGCGTATATTCACTGCCTTAAGCTCATATCGAATTATACTCATTAGCATGTGACTGCACTAATATACCAACGCATTATGCAATATGAATATGAAATCACAGACAACACCCTCCCCCCTAACCCACACCCACCCCTTCCCCCTCTCCCTCTTTCCTGAAAAAAAAAATCCAATTAATAATCACGTAGACGACAGATCAATTAACGCAAATTGCCCATGATTAGCATAAAGTAAGCAGCAGACGAAGAACCCTTGAGACTTAAGTTTATCAGTTTGAACTTACTAGCTCATAATCCATCTCTTTCCTGGGTAAGTTGGCAAGCAATTACTCTGGGCTTCTGCTTTGGGCTAAAGCATCGTGAGGAAGATGTG
>NC_051398.1:40738863-40741363 GCF_015228065.2 Penaeus monodon
CTCGGGCAGGAAAGGCCTTTCAAAGAATCTTCAGGAAGTGAGATTAAAGGGCGTTTTGTGGTTTTCTGTTTTCTTTCTTTCTTCATTTATTTATTCAGTTATCTGTATTTGTTTACTTTATCAATCAGCATTTGATAATTATTTTATGAATCAGCATTTGTTTATGTTCTTATCAATCAGCATTTATTCATTATTTATTCATCAGCATGTGTTTATTTACTTATCAATCATCATCGGTTCATTTATTGGTTATCGTTAATTCATCTACGTATGGAAAGTTCTAAACTTCATCCATTTCATAATTATTTGTATTTAATTAGGGAAGGTTTCTCAAAAAAATGCGTGAAAGTGTGATTAAAGAGGGTATTTTCCATTCATTTTTTTATCGATTATTTTTTTTTCATTTACCTTTTGAAAAAAAATCTATATCTATCTATCTATCTATCTATCTATCTCTCTCTCTCTCTCTCTCTCTCTCTCTCTCTCTCTCTCTATATATATATATATATATATATATATATATATATATATATATATATATACCAATTTCTCATTATTTGCTTTTGTCAGGGAAGATTTTTTGAAAAAAACAACAGAAAATGGGATTTCCTTTTTTCGCTTGCATATTGTTTAGTAATTTTCTTTATACTTTACTTACGTAGGGAAGGATTTTCACATACTTTCGAGATTTCTTAAAATAAAAAAGATGGTTTTCATTGCTTATCTTTTACCAGTTCAATCTGGGAAAGTTCTTCAAATAATTTCGAGAAAGTGGTATTTAAAAAAAGAATTCTGTATCTCGTTTTTTTCATTTATTTTTTATCACTTATCATTATAGTTATTTAATAATTCATCGGTAAAAGGTTTTCCAAAAAAATGGTGAGATTTTATTAAAAAAAAAAAAAAAAAACTGCGTTCGTTTCTCTTTTGCTTGTTTATCAGTTTAATATTTGTCAGTTATCTACTTACTGAGAGACGATTCTTAAATAACGATCACGATCACGATCACGATCACGATCACGATAACGATAACGATAACGATAACGATAACGATAACGATAACGATAACGATAACGATAACGATAACGATAACGATAACGATAACGATAAGATAAGATAACGATAATGATAATGATAATGATAATGATAATGATAATGATAATGATAATAATAATAATAATGAAATAAAATAAATCAATCAATCAAAATAAAATGCTTTTTATTTACATATCATTTGTTATATAATTACTTTCACTGAGATTTTTTTTCAACAAATTAAAAAAAATAGTATGATTTCATAAACCATCGTGTGTGTTTTGTTGTGTTTTATTTATTCTTTTTATTTGCTTATTACTTATCGTTTATTCGTTTCCACAGGAAAAGTAAAAAAAAAAAATTGAGAAAGTGAGATTGAAAATCCTTTTAAGTTCGTTTTTTTTTCTATCTATGTTTTTTATAACTTATCGTTACGCATCAGTTATCAAGGTTTTTCATTTCATCTGAAGAAAGAAAGAAAGAATGAAAAAAAAACACGAATATTTCTTTTTTATTCTTCACGGTTATTATGATGTATTAATGTTGTTATCTTTATTACTTATTAATGTTATCATTATTATTGATGATGATGATGATAATGAAGATGAAGATGAAGATGAAGATGAAGATGAAGATGAAGATGAAGATGAAGATGAAGATGAAGATGATGATGATGATGATGATGATGATGATGATGATGATGATGATGATGATGATGATGATGGTGATGGTGATGGTGATGGTGATGGTGATGATGAAGATGAAGATGATGATGATGATGATGATGATGATGATGATGATGATGATGATGATGAAGATGAAGATGAAGATGAAGATGACGATGACGATGGTAGCAATGGTAAAGGTAATGATGATTGCAGAAAAGGTATGAATGAGAATGAACCGGTTTCGAATATATCTTCGTCATAATTACATGGAAAATAATCGAAACCGGATAAATACATCTCAGGTATTGTGAAGATATTCATCAGTCATATGCTGATGAATATGCTGATGAATATGCTGATGAATATGATGAGGAATATGATGAGGAATATGTTGATGAATATGTTGATTGATGAATATGCTGATGAATATGCTGATGAATATGATGAGGAATATGATGAATATGATGATGAATATGATGAATATGCTGATGAATATGCTGATGAATATGATGATGAATATGATGAGGAATATGATGAATATGTTGAATACGATGAGGAATATGTTGATGAATATGAGGAATATGATGAGGAATATGATGATGATGAAGATGATGATGTATGGTAATAATGATGATAATGATAAATATGAAAATAACAGCAATAATAATGACAATAATTATAATAATAGCAATAAAAATAATAAGCATGAAATAAAAATTATACTAATGATAATTATATATAATGATTATCATTCTAATAATAATCTATGAAGATAAATACGAAGATGATAACAATAC
>NC_051398.1:40748863-40751363 GCF_015228065.2 Penaeus monodon
TTTAAGGTATCCATGAATAGTTAAGCTGCTTTTATTTAAGAAATCCATGAAGAGTTGTTTTTATTTGAGATATCTTCGAAGAGTTAAGTTGCTCTTATTTAAAAAATCTAAGAATAGTTACGTTGCTTATATTTCTTCACAGCTAACTGGGGGTGGGGGTGGGGGGTGGGGGAAGGAAGTCACGGGTTTGTCATCGCCGCCATCCTTCAGTGAATCCCGACCCTCGACTCGCACAGGGTTAGGGGAAAAGAGGCAGCACCAACACACGCCAGGTTTACCGCTGGCTCATTGTTCGAGGAAAAGATGGATTTATTTATCTATTTTCGGCCCGTGGATACATTTAGCGGAATTAGTCAAAGGAGACAATTCCGACTGCGCCAAGGAATGAAGTGGGAATGGAACGATAGATCGGAATACATGTGAGAAAAATCTTAAAAGTAGGAAGGGAAGGAATGATTACCTATTCGTCTTAATACAAGCATACCCGGTGAATTTAATGAATTTAATCATATTTTTTTTCGGCGACTTCAATTATTTCAGTTAATTTGAATTATCGTTTTTGCTAGACAACTATGACTGATGATTAAATTCATAAAATGTTAATGTACCTCAAATGAAGGTAACAACATTGTAAAAAGCTATCGAAAACAGAAAGGTACCAAGGGGAGGGGTTGTTAAGTGTCTTGATACTGACTCACTGTTGTTTTTAATATATATATATATTTTAGCATTATTATTGACCTAATATTAGTAGGCAAATGGAAAGTGCAGGGTTAGCTCACAATTCAATTAATTTAGTAAAAGAGATTATTCCCTAAGCTCTTTATATACATTACTGTTGAAATTAAAGAACACAGTGTAATATGCCACCTGTTATTTTCACATGATTATAAAATAACAGGAATTGGTCAAAACTGTTTCTGTGGCTGTAGTGCGTATCTTCGACTCTCAAACAACAGAGGAATGAATTCAAGCCACCACATGAGCTTTATTAAAGAAGTCATGCTGCTCACATTCAGTTAAAGTAAATAAAACAGGGCTTTAGCAGGGTTTCAGGCTAAAACCCCGGGCTGTGGCAACTCATTACATTTCAAGGTCATGTCAAGGAAATGAGAAGGAAATGTGTACTTTGTTTATTATTCTTAACAGTTTCGCCAACTTGTTGGCTTATCTATATATATATATTATATATATATATATGTATATAATATATATATATATATATATATATATATATATATATCATATATATCATATATATCATATACATTATATATATATATATATATATATATATATATATATATATATATATATATATATATATAATGTAAAAATATTTGGACAATAAGAACAATTATAATAAGAATAACGGCAACAACAATATTAGTAACGATAATAATAATTACAATGGCAATGCTAATGATACAGTAACAGTAACAATAATAATAATGATTATGGCTGTTACTGTAACTTGAATGTATTAATATCACTATTATTATTATTATTATTATCATTATTATTATTATTATTATTATAATTATTATTATTACTACTATTATTATCATCATAATAATTATTATTATTGTTGCCGTTACTATAATTATTACTATAAATACAATTGTTATTATCATTATCCATATCATCATAATTAGCACTTTTATTATGACGATATGGGAATGATATTAACCATGACAATAACTTAGGCGAAAATGCTGCGAAATTATCCCATGATTTCGCAATGTCCATCCCTTAAAATCAAAAATCAAATAACAATATTCCTCTCCTTGCGTAACTCATTATCCAAACACTGTGGTTCTTCACACATGCCCCCCCCCTCTCATTCTCCCGCATCCTTCTTTGAAAGGGAATGATACTTTCGCATAGCCCTAAGCCAGGGCAGATCTTTACTCTCATACGCGTCCACGCATAAACACACGCACGCGCGCATGCACGCATGCACGCACACACAAACGCACACACACACACACACACACACACACACACACACACACACACACACACACACACACACACACACTATCTACATACATAAGCATATCTATATCTATCTATCTGGATACATATCTACACACACAAACACACACATACACACACACACACACACACACACACACACACACACACACACACACACACACACACACACACACACACACACACACATATATATATCTATCTACCTAACTATATTTATATCTATATCTGTCTATCTATATACATATCTATATATATGCACACACATGGAGAGAGACGAACTCCTTAACCAAAACTGAATGCATATCCACTGCATGTGCTGCCATCCTCACCGGGAACGTGAGGCTGCCAGTTCCCCCACTCTCATCCCTCGCTGGCACTTCTCAGGCAGTGGAAACCCTACTCCCGAGTTCCATTCTACCCTTACTGAATGGAAGCCTCCCTTGCGCAGCCTCTCCCCTTGGCCCTTAGTCCTTGATCATTGCTTCTCGTTCTCCCGATG
>NC_051398.1:40788863-40793863 GCF_015228065.2 Penaeus monodon
TCATTAGTATAGTTTTTTAAAAGTCTTTATCAGATTCATTACCGTTACTTAAAAAAAAAGTCAACTCTGGAGTACTTCGATACCAATTCTCAAGTCAATTTTGAAGAAATTGATAAATAAAATGTTGTCAAAGGCGGCAGATTTTACTAATAACAATTTGAAAAGATTGTATATAAGTTGGAAAATACAAAAACGTACGTAAACATAACAACTGAGTGTCGGCTGATTTGAATGGAAAAGACTTAGGGAATCTCAGTACTTCAGAGTCCGTGATGACATTCTCTTTCGTTCTTTTCTTTTCTTCTTCTTCTTCTTCTTCTTCTTCTTTTTCTTCTTCTTCTTCTCCTTCGTCTTCTTCTTCGTCTTCTTCTTTCCTGTGACTGGACACACTTCAGTCTGTGCGACAGTGATAACAGAGTAGTGACCCGCAGTCTAGCAAGGAAAGGGGGAGGGGTATGAGAATTCTGTAGATTAACCGTACATGGCCACTGTGAATTCAGAACTTGCACGAATTTTCAATTCTATCTAGGTGATATACACATCCTTTTCCCAATCGCCAAAATGAAGGGATTCATTTCGCAAAAGTTTTGCGATTACAACTGGCCAAAAGGAATATATATATATATATATATATATATATATATATATATATATATATGTATGTATGTATGTATGTGTGTTTGTGTGTGTGTGTGTGTGTGTGTGTGTGTGTGTGTGTGTGTGTGTGTGTGTGTGTGTGTGTGTGTGTGTGTGTGTGTGTGTGTGTGTGTGTGTGTATGCATGTATATATATATATATATATATATATATATATAGAATAAAGTCACTAATATGCTAATCATAAATATAGAAATACTGTTTGCATTGCATATATCAACTGAGGGGCAGTGTACACTTGTGCTGTCATTTACTCCATTTTGTACGGTGACTGAATCATGTGCTTCCCCGAAGAGATATAGAGAGAAGGGGAGGGAGAGAAAGAGAAGAGGAAAATTCTCTCTCTCTCTCTCTCTCTCTCTCTCTCTCTCTCTCTCTCTCTCTCTCTCTCTCTCTCTCTCTCTCTCTCTCTCTCTCTCTTCGTTTTCCTCCGCTCCCATTTTTTCCTGCCATCATTTCGAAAGCTGTAAGGTTTTGTGATCACTGATGATGATTATGAAAATCATAATAATAGTAATAATAGCGATCATATTCATAAGACAAACATTGAGCATATTAATGATAATAATTTTAATATGTAAATTATTAATAATCGTCATAGAACGATGCTTATGGAGACAGTCCCTCAAAGTGGTGGGGGTAGGGTAAAATGGGGGCGGGGGGTAAATTTCTTTAATACTAATAAAAACAAACCTATCGTATCGATTTTCTTCAAATCTGGATATTTTGTTCATTTTAGCATTACACATCTTTTGGTAGTAAATTTATAGAAATTCCCCAAAGGAGTCGATGCCCCCTCAGAATAGCGGTACATAAGCTCGAAAAATTCAGTGTAAGGAAAAGAAAGACGAAAATTGTGAATATTTCTGTTCATTTTCTGAAGCTTTCCTTTCATGGAGACTTATTTTCTAATTAACTATAAAACTACACACATTTCCCTTTCAAATGCCGTTTGTGACATGAAGTCTTGACTGGTTTCCGAGTTACAGTATAAACTAAAATGGTACCTCAGTATATGCTATCCTCAACATGATGCATGCATAAACGCAGTTATTGCTTGACCCAGACCACTTGCATTCGTGTTTTCTAGCATCTACATGAGCTTACATATGCATACATGTGTATGTGGATATGCATGTACAATTGCGTATATAAGCGTACACATATGTGCATACGTATATATAACATACGTGTACTTGTGTACGTAAATGTGTATGTGTATGTAAATGAGTGTACATGTATGTATAAACATGTATACATGTCTGTAAATGTGTACATGCATGCAGATGTGTACAAAAGTGCAGAGATAACCAGAAACGGTTAGAGTAACAAGCGGATCGTAGTTACCGAGTGACCTTGAATTGTTATTTTATTCGTTGGAAATGACCGTTTAGAAACCGTTCACATTTTGAAATATAAACGCACCACTGTTGTTTTTTTTTGTTTGTTTTTTTTTATGGACACTTCTCTTCTTGATGTAATAACACAGATCGGTTATTTATAAGCCTATATCAAACGGGTTAATGGAGGCATTTGACATTTTATGCAAGCCTATTAGTATTTATATTCTTCAGTCGTTTGTATCTACTTAAATGTAACTATATTATTACTATAATTACTATTATTACCACGTGATCGACCTACCCATCTGATTAAACAAGTCGCGTTCGTTTATTTTTCGAGATAGAGAATCACCACTACTCAGGCATGATTGTCGAACCCTGAAGTTATTAATATGACGTTTATGTCAAAATCGAATCATAGACAACATTTATAATGAAGAAATGAAAATGTGTTTGATGATTTTTAGATTTTCTTTTCTTTTTTCCATCATAAAATCTTCACACTGGGAGGAATTTGTTATTGTAAAACACTTTCATCCTCCCTTGACGAATTTCAGTTGGTAATGTCAAAATATAATATATTTTAGGTCCAGAAAGGGATAAACACGTACATGTTAAAATTGCCGACGCCACACGTGAGCGCCTGGGATTCACGGACCCCGTTTTTTTTTTTTTTTTTTTTTTTTTTTTTTTTTTTTTTTTCCGAGGAGGTGTATATTCGCGTGGGCAATTCTACATTTGTAAACGAGAGTGAAAATTGGTATAACTCATTTCCGACGAATCCGACCTCCCTCCCCCCCACCCAACTACCCTCCCCCCACCCAACCGAGGGACGGTCCCCTTATAATGAAAATAATGAAATTGTAATGCTAGTAATGACGATAATCAAGATATGTGTTATGAAAATTACAATAATAACGATAATTATAACAATGAAAATAATGATACCGAGTGTTAATGCTAATAATGATAATAATAACAAAATAATGATAATGATAAAAAAACAACAACAAAAATAATAGCAAAATATATCAATAATAATAAAAGTAACAAATAAAACAAAAGCAGCAGCAGCAACAAGAACTACAGTGATAATGATAATGATAAAAATAATGATAATGAAAATACTAATACAACAACAATACAAAAAAGGCAATAAAAGTATTAATAAAGAAAGGTAGAAAAAAAGACAAGGGAAACGAATGATTTTCTCTCTTATATCAACTTCCAAAGAATTTTATATAAGAGAGAAAAATGAGAGATGACTGACAGCTTAATTTGTATGACAGACAGACTAATAAAAATCCGATTTTTTTTTCTTGCCATCGTGTGAAAAAACAAACAAAAAGACCATGAAAGAAATCAACGGCGTGGAAGCTTCTCCACTTGTCTTGGAAGGAATTCGATCGCCTCCCGCGAAGCAGCGACCGTATCCATTCCGCCATCGCTCTCCTGTGGGCTTATTTGTTTGTCTAACTTGAATATTTCTCGCATTTATTGCTAGTGTTTGTGTGGGTGTATACACACACACACATACACACACACACACACACACACGCACACACACACACACACATATATATATATATATATGTGTGTGTGTGTGTGTGTGTGTGTATTGTTCGAAACATACTACCACTCAGAATAAAATAACAAACCGCCCATCGTAGGCTCGCCCCATGTTGACGCACCGGCCTGCCTGCAAGCGGGACCTTAAAAACTGCAATGTCCATGACTCGCAATAGTCACCAACAGGGATGAATGGGACTTTCCCTTTAAGAATAGTACGATCTATGGACTTAGATTCTACGCTGCCTGGCAAGTCGAGAGAAAAGATTGACATGGAAGGGAGAATGAGAAAGCAGCAAAAAAGGTTCATAGCAGATCGCTATACCTTTTGCACTTGATAATTTTTGAAGGTATTGCAGGTCTCGCTCTCTCTTTTTTGTTTTCTCCTTCCCCTCACCCTTCTTCCATCGCTTTCTCCTCCTTTTCTTTCTCTTTATTCTCTCTCTCTCTCTCCCTCTCTCTCTCTCTCTCTCTCTCTCTCTCTCTCTCTCTCTCTCTCTCTCTCTCTCTCTCTCTCTCTCTTCTTTTCTATCAATTTATCTATATATATTTCTCATCTCTCTCTATGATAGAACGTAAATCGTTTCATGCAACCATCATCTCATATTGCAGTACACTTCCTGGGTTCCACTCTTGTACATTTGGCACTTCTTTCGCGTAAACAAAGAGTAAATAGTATTTTTACGATGATTATTTGTAACAAAGGGTGTGACTGATAGAATATAGATGACCAATAAGCATGTTAGTATCTATTTTTGGAAACAACGCGAGTCATTTGTTCTTCAAATAGGTGATAACTAAACACGTAAGATTAGTTAACGTTAGAGAGAGAGAGAGACAGAGAGAGAGAGAAAGAGAGAGAGAGAGGGAGAAAGAGACAGACAGACAGACAGACAGACAGACAGACAGACAGACAGACAGACAAAATAAGAACGAATCCTGGCACAAGTCAACCCCTAATTCAGCGAGCGAGCGCCGTCGAGAAGGTTCCTTCGAGCCCCGGCCGGCGCAGGACTCCGACCAGATAACAATCCCGGGCGATTCCTTGAAAATGAATTAGCCGGAAGGAAGGGGTTCCCGCTGATCTTCCTGTGGGGAAAGACGGCGCTGGGATTGGACCGCGTTCTCGATATTCGGACGGGTTCTCCTTCTCCTCCTCCTCCTTGTTCTCGTCTTTCTTCTCCTTCTTCTTCCCTTCATTCTTCCCTTTTTTCTCCCTCTTCTCTTTCTTCTCCTTCTCCTCCTCCTCCCTGTTCTCGTCTTTCTTCTTCTCTTCATTCTTCCCTTTTTTCTCCCTCTTCTCTTTCTTCTCCTTCTCCTCTTTCTTCCCTTCTTCTTCTCTTTGTTCTCCCTCTCCTCCTCTTTCTTCCCTTCTTCTCCTCCTCTTTCTTCTCCTTCTTTTCCCCTCTATTCTCCATCTTCTTCTCCTTC
>NC_051398.1:40798863-40801363 GCF_015228065.2 Penaeus monodon
GCCCCTAACTTCCCCCCTCCACCTCACCCACCACTTTCAACCCCCCCCCCCAACTACCCCTTGCAACCTCCTTCCTTCCTCCCTATCCCTTGCAACCCCCCTCCTCCCCTCAACTCTTTCCCCTAATTCCTTGCAACCCTCTCCGCCCAACACCACTTGCAACCCCCCCTCCTTCCCCCAACCCCTTGCAAGCCCCCTCCTCCCGCCTACCCCTTGCAACCCCTCCTCTTACCCCTTGCAACCTCCCTCCTCCAACCTACCCCTCACCCCCATCCCCTCACCCCCTCCTCCCCTCACCCTCTTCCCTCTCCTCCTCACCCCCCATCCCCTCACCCCTCTCCTCCCCTCCCCTTCCCTCCTCCAACCTACCCCTCACCCCCCCATCCCCTCCTCCCCCTCACCCTCACCCCCCTTCCCCCTCCTCCCCTCTCCCTCCCCCTCACCCCCCTTCCCCTCCCCGCCGATGGAAGGACAAACGAATGTCTTCCTTTCTCTTTCAACTTCCGACTCCGGCCATATGAAAGGTCCTGAAGTATTGCCCGTTGGAGGGATTTTTATTTCGCTATTGAGAGATTTACCCGCGAAATTTGATTTTTTTTCGGGGGGAGGAGGGGGAGGGGGAGTGGCAGGAAAAATACGAGGTGGCGTCTGCCCTTGCTGGTGATGGGAGGGGGTGGGGGGTGAGGGGAGAGGGGTAGGGTATGGGGAGAGGGGTCAGGGGTGGGGTAGGGGGAGGGGGAAGGGGATGTAGGAGGGGAGAGGGAGGAGCAAAGCGGGAGAGAGTGTAATGAGGGGAAAGTTGAGAGAGGATGACAGAGGTAGACTGACAGGAGGCGATAAGATAATAACGGACGGGGGAGATGAGGGGAAAAAGAGAACCAAAGGAGAGAAAGATGAGGGGGAAAGTGACCAAGAAAAGAAAAATGAGAAGATCGAAAAGGGGGGGGGGGGATACTACATTTTTGTAATAATGGACCACGCGTATGCTCACTGAAAGGCGCCAATTCTATGATCTAATACGAAAATATGAAGGAATAGAAAGACTGAATGTTATGACGGCGAGTTGGCTCGGTGCGAAAAAGGGGAAGATGATACTTGAAACTTTGATAGAGGGTGATTTTCGGAAGGGGAGAGAGAGAGAGAGAGAAAAGAGTAGAAAGGGGGAGAGAGGAGGGAGAGAGAGAGAGAGGGAGAGAGAGAGAGAGAGAGAGAGGAGGGGAAAAGAGAGAGAGAAAAGAGAGAAAAAGAGGGAGGGAGGGAAAGGGGAGGAGGAGAGAAGGAGGAAGGGAGAGAGAGAGGAGGGGAGGAAGGGCAGAGAGGAGAAGAAGAGAGAGAGAGAGAGAGAGAGAAAGAGAGAATGAGGGGGGAAGGTAGAGGTGGAGAAGGAGAAGAGAGAGAGAGAGAGAGAGAGAGAGAGGAGAGAGAGAGAGAAAAGGGAAAAGAGAAAAGGGGGGAGAGAGAGGAGGAAGAGAGAGAGGAGAGGAGGAGAGAGGGGGAGAGAGAGAGGAGAGAGAGAGAGAGGAGAGGGGGGAGGAGAGAGAGAGAGAGGAGGGGGAGAGAGAGAGAAAGAGAGAAAAGGGAAGAGAGGGGAGAGAGAGAAAAGGGGAGAGGGGAGAAGAAAAGGGGAAAAGAGAGAGGGGGAAAAAGAGGAAGGGGAGAGAAAAAAATTTTTTTCACCAAAAAAGTACATCAACCAAAAATAGTACCCCTGGAGCTTTATTATGTTTTTATTACATTTCTTTGAAATCTTAATTTCCCCTTAAATTTTTTTCGTGGGAGTGTATGTTTTTTGTGTTTTTGTGTTGGGGGTGCGGGGTGTTTTTTTCGGGGCTGTGTGGTGGGGTGTGGGGTGTTTGTGTGTGTGGTGCGTGTTGGTTTTTGTTTGTGGGGTGTTTTTTGTGTTTTGGTTTTGTGTGTGGTTTTGTGTTTTTGGGTTGTGTGTTTGGGGTTTTTTTGTGTTTTGTGGTTTTGGTGGTTGTGTTTTTGTGTGTGGTGTGTGTGGGAGGAGAGAGAAAAGGGAAGAGAGGGATTGAGGAAAAGAGAGAAGAGGGGAGAGAGGGAAGGGAGAGAGGGGGGAGAGAGAGGGGAGGGAGAGAGGGAAAAATATCATTGAAGGAGAGGGGGAGAGGAGGGGGAAGAGAGAAGAGAGAGGAAAAGAGAGAGAATGGGGGGGAAATGGGTTTTTGAAAAAATTAAAAAAAAAGGGGGGGGTTTTGGGGGTTTGGGGGGGGGAGGAAAGGGGGGTGGGGGAAAAAGGAGGGGAAAGGGAAAAGGTGGTTGGGGAAAGGGGGGGGGGGGGAAGGGGGGAAACGGGGGGGGGAAGGGGGGGAAGGGGGGGAGGTGAAAGGGAGGGAAGTGAAGGGGAAAGGGGAAAAAGGGGGGGAGAAAGGGGGAGGGGTACAGGGGCTGGGGGAGGGGCCCCTAAGCACAAACGGTTTTTTTCCCTAACGACCCTCCCTTTTTAAATTATCTTTTTTTTTTCCTTTTTTCCAAACCGTTC
>NC_051398.1:40813863-40816363 GCF_015228065.2 Penaeus monodon
TCTCCCTCAGACACAAGGCAGCGTCAGCGGGAACAGCATCTCGAGCTCCTGATTTCGTTTGCTATTTCCGTCACCTATTATCAAGGTTAGGTGCAGCGTTATTACACCCGGCTGCTTCCCGCCCGAAGTTCAGTTAGTGCAATGATTGATATATATATATATATATATATATATATATATATATATATATATATATATATATATATATATATATATATATATAATATATATATATATATATATATATATATATATATATATATATAATACACACACACACACACACACACACACACACACACACACACACACACACACACACACACACACACACACACACACCTCTAAGTATATATATGTATGTATATATATATATATATATATATATATATATATATATATATATATATATATAAATGAGAGAGAGAGATGTGTTCGTAAATTGTGCATTTTTATGTAGTTAGTGCAATGATTGATATATATATATATATATATATATATATATATAATATACATATAATAATATATATATAATATATATATAATATATATATAATAGATTATAATAGATATAATAATATATATATATATATATATATATATATATATATATATATATATATATAATGAGAGAGAGAGATGTGTTCGTAAATATGTGCATTTTTATGTATGTATGCCTAAATGTATTTTTTTACCTATATCAGTTTATATATATATATATATATATATATATTATATATATATATATATATATATATATATATATATATATGTGTGTGTGTGTGTGTGTGTGTGTGTGTGTGTGTGTGTGAGTGTGTCCGAGTGCGACTTTGTGACACCATACACCCTCTGCTGCTGTTCCCGATTCATCAGCTGGATTGGTCAACAGCTCGAACTGCTGCTCCATCCCATGATAACCACGCACTCAGACTGGTAGAATCCCCCCTTTATAAACGAACAACCCAGTTCAGTCCTAAAGAGCGGTTTATGTGTGTTTCTCTCTTCCTGCGAGTAGTCTCCTTACCTTCCTCTTTTCTAGACCTTATGGGAGTCCATACCCCTCTTGTCTAGACCTTATGGGAGTCCATACCCCTCTTTTCTAGACCTTATGGGAGTCCATACCTTTCCTACACACCTCCCTACAGCCGTTTTCCTTTCCCCTGTCCTCACCTACCCTTCTGTTCCATCTATCCCTTCCGTCCTCTATACATCGTCTCTACCCTTTCACACATGAAGGTGGCGTCCAGTAGGATTTCGGAACTGATGCCTCATCTTTCTGTAGTATAGTAGATTTTTCTAACATTTAACTATATTGATTTTGATCTAATTATAGACATAGAGGTGAATATGCACTTTCTTTCGTTTGGAAATTTACCTTCTTTATCGGACGGAAAATGACCATAACAAGCAAAACTGTACGATAATTTCCCGAATCGTATTTCTTCTTATTAATGGTCACTGTTATCATTTAACTTCCAAGTGTTATTAACGCTATCACTGTATTGTGGATGCAGATATCCAGTTTATATCTGTTTCTGCGACATTTGCCTTTAGTAAGATGTCAGTTCAGTTAAAGCTTAAAGTAAGAAGATCCATTAAGATGATTACTAAAATAAAGGAAAAAAAAGGAAAACGTAAATGATTATCTGTGTAATAACGTAAATTATCATGAGGCAGTGAACTTAATATACCTTGATATGACTGTCTGTATATAAACCAGTGGTTTATATCTAAAGTTCAACGAGGTAAGACGTTCTATATATCTCCCTCACGGCTTGAAATCATGTGCGTGATCGAGACACATGTAATCTAAGTTTTCATTAAACACATATTACTTTGACTAACATCACGGCTATCGGAGTCAGAACAAAAACGGTGTAACGTTTAGCTTTAGAATAACTAGATCGAGTTTGCTGTAGAATCCAATCTCTTTTATTTCAAGTGCAATGCGTCTCAAATAAAGAACAAGATAAACATCAATTTGAAAGCCGATCCTTTTTCTCAAGTGCAATGCATTTCATACCATTCACAATGGATTAAGTTAAGAGGAGGTCACTAAACAACAACGTAAAAACAATGGAAGTGAAAGGAAATAGAAAGGGAAGATGAGAACTTGAACTAACAACAATATTCAGCTTTTTATCCTGCTACCAAGAGACATTTTGCTTGGCCGTCTCTTCCGAGAAAGAGGAAGCTCGTAAGTATTTTCATTTTAAGGCTTTTCCTGGAAATCTGAAGTGCTGTAGCTAAGGTATAAAGGAAATCAGAAAAGGTTGGATTTTAAAGGATAGATTGTAAAAATAATGATAATAATAAATAACTTAATAAATATATAATATCGGCAAGGATTCCGAGACGCTGTTAGCAACTTTAATAGTCATTCAGCCCGAAAAATTATCTTTTCAAATCTTTCTTAGTTGAGGCGGAAACTGTTTTTTTTTCATGCATCATATATTCACAAATGGACTCCAGAGCATCTTGTCAGTCATTTTACAAGACT
>NC_051398.1:40826363-40828263 GCF_015228065.2 Penaeus monodon
AAGAGAGCATGGACCAATTTCTTATGTAACAAGAAATTGCCAGAGAGGCATAAAAGCTTCATCTTACCATATTATACATCATATACATGGTGGAGGTTTGTTGGCCTTTGCCAGAGTGTGAAAGTGTAAAGGCCATGCAATCACTTTAGTCATACATACTTAATCAGTGAATCAGTACTTCATAGACAAGGGTCATGATTACTTGTTCTACATAAGGACTACAGGTCATTGATAGATGACATTAATTTTTATAGCCAAAACATTAAATAATAGTAGTAAAACATTGCTTCAGGATTAATATTTACATTTTTTCAGAAAAAGATATAGATAGCTAAATACAGCAGCTGTAGCTTCTTAAAATAGCAGATCCACCTGAAACTTTCTGTGATCTGTGATGTATGGCAGAGCATCAGTGGTTTAACATAATAATGGCACAATGTCAAGTAATTACCACAGCCTCCATGCTTCAAGCTCAAAACCTAGGCCACCTACCCTCCTCTGGCAAAATCATGACTGACCTTATTTGACAATAAATCACCAGGAAGGTCTACAAGTTCTGAATTTCCAAAATATTTGTAATGAATGTTTGTGAATAACGTTACCATACAAATGAGAACAAATAACTAAACAGTACAAGAGATGCAGTTAACGTGTTTTGAGTGATTTTCTTAAAGTACACCAGTTACTTCTCATGTTAAGTAGTTATTTGTTCTCATTTATTATCTACTTTTGTCACAGTGATGTCTAATGAATATTGGCCTGTGATGGAATTTTGCATTTTTTCTCATAATAAATAGTATGGATAAAGTTAATAACTGCAACCAGATCTAGCCAACAGGCATTGGATTGGAGACTGCTGTCATAGACATCAGTTAGGTAGACAAGCCAAAGATACTTTACCATTGAAATGCTCCATACATTGACTGTCTGATTTACCATGTGATAGCTTGTGGATGTGGAAAGAACAGTTTACCAAGAAAATGGTTTATTGAAACTGAAGTTAATGTTGATGGCAAGCAACTAACACTGTGATAGTTAATTGAAGAAGAAAAACTCTGTATATGTATAGTTTCTGTATGTTTAGTTACTATAGTCAAAATGGTTATAAACTAGAAATAATGAATATTTTTTATAAGCATTATAACGTGAGCCATTTTCTTGTGTGAAGTAATCAAGTTTATGGTAGCTGAAGATGTAGGTTATATTGAATGTATAAATCAGTGATACTAATGACAACCACCTTCCCTTCTTTTTTAAGTTATGAGATATAATTCTTTTGCTATTGATTATATGTATGTATGTGCATATAATATATATATATATATATATATATATATATATATATATATATATATATATATATATATATTCATATATACATATACATATGTACTAACAGTAGCTATTTGAGTTGGGTTGGGTTGACAAACTTTTTTTTATTTTACCTTAATGAATCTGTTCTACTTTTTTTCCAAGTTGATGAGTGTAGTCCAAGGTAACCTTTGATATTTCTCACAAGGCTGCCCAGTGAATAATTGGAAATAGTAACCTTACCTTTGACAATTAGAAGGTAACTTCAGACAATGAGAAATGATGTCCTGCAATCATTGATAGTTATTTAATGGTATCAGTAATGGTAATATTACTGCTACATTAGTTGTAAACTGAGGGTTATTTATTATAATGAAGATGGTAATACTAGTAATAATTTAATGTTGAGGATAGAAGAGGATGCAGTAGTAACAGTGATAATGATACATAAAATGTAACAATAATGGTGATAAAATCATTGATGATAACAACAACAAAAAGATGATAAATTAAAATCTATTAATTCACATCTCTGTCATTTGTTCTCCTGCTTATCACTAAGACCCTTCCTTCAAACAGGCATCCTACA
>NC_051398.1:40828363-40840863 GCF_015228065.2 Penaeus monodon
TACCACTTCACTATATATAGTATCATAATTAACTACTCACCTCATTTGTCTGGAAGATTTTGGATCTTAGATGAAAATAATATCCACTTGGTAGTAGAAACAATAAAAGCATTTTTGATTATTAACTTTGAAGGAAGATCATTGGTTCTTTAGGCAAATCAAAGAGTGTTTTGTGTATATATAATGTATTTTACAAGTAATGCACCATTAGTGTTATTAACATTAAAAATACAAATAAGCTTGAGAGGAATTCTCTCCTTCTACAGCAGTTGAGACCCATTCTTAGTAACTTTGTAAAACCTTGTATTTTTAGGAGCGGAAAGTCCTCCATACAGAAGGTCGTATTCCACAAGATGACCCCAAACGAGACCCTGTTCCTGGAATCGACCAACAAAATAGAGTCCGAAAATATATCCAATTCATCCTTTGTGCAATTCAAGATTTTGGACTTTCCGGGACAGATAGATTTCTTTGAACCTTCTTTCGATTCCGAGAAGATTTTTGGGGGGCAGGGAGCCCTAGTCTTCGTTATAGATGCACAAGTAAGTTGGTGGTTATAGTATGCTCTAGGGATTGTGTTGTTCGTTCTTTGTATATTTTTTTCGACATGCTTTTATTTCCTTTCATGTTTCAAGGCCGATATGAAGGATGTATGAGATTGATACATTATTTTTATCATTATATTGGATGAATTTCAAGGTTGATAAATGTGCATTCCATTTTTGAAATGCATAGGAAACAGTTGTTGGTACTTTTTGAGTGGTTAGATATAAAGGCACTTTTGAGTTTCAAAGAACAAATACTGTCGTGCAGCTTTTGAAATAAAAAGTACCATGGTAAACACTGCATCAGTTTGAAAGATATGGTATTTGATGAACTGTTGGCTGATGATTTAACCTTCAGAGATATGAACAGTGATTATGTTTATCATTATGTTTTATGTCAAAAATGTGTTATTAACTGTAGAGTACACATTTATTAATTTTTAGTACCATTAATAAGTGTCCAGTGAATCATAAGAGATCTTAAAAAAAACTAAAAAAATAAACTTAGGCACTACTTGAGCTTTTGCTTGCACTCTGACAGTCCTCAGCCTGAGCTGTGCCTGTGCTTTATATTTAGAGGAAATTTATTTAAATGATAAGTTAGCAACTTCAGCATGGAGTAGTAATAACATCACTTTCCTACATTACGTCATAATCTTGATGTATTTACTGTTAAATGGAATAGAAAAAAATTTGTCTTCTTGCTGCTACACTGTATACTATTATTTATGTTGCCACTTTTTTTGCAAGAGGTGTCAATCTGAGTGTGGGGGATGCATGCTAACAAATTATGCTCAAAGAATTAGGGTTTAGTTATTATTTCTTGTAGGTTATCAGACCAGCAAATTTGAAGATAGATTGTGATATATTTGTTTATCAGGATTAAAAGTATTAAAAGATTAGAGGAAATGGTAAACTGATAATATGTAGTAACAAGGATGCAGTAATTCTGGTCTTCATAGAGAAAGATACTTTAATTTTTCTAGTTCTTGGGCATCAGAAGGGCGATACCCTAAGTACATTCTTTTTTTTTTCATTTCATTTCATTTCATTTTACTTGAAGGCCAGTATGAACTATTAAAAGGAAATATGCTCACCTCTTTATTTCCTGTAGGATGATTACATGGAAGCCCTACAGCGGTTACACCAGACGGTTTTAAGAGCACACAAGGTGAATCCGCATCTGCGATTCGAGGTGTTTATTCACAAGGTTGACGGCCTCTCAGATGACACCAAGATTGAAACCCAGCGAGACATCCATCAGAGAGCCAATGACGATCTCATAGATGCAGGTTATTGGGCTGTCAAGGTTTTCTTTTTCTCTTTTGATACACTGTGGTGCCTTTTAGTATTTTCATTGTTATGTGTCATCATGATGATAAATCTGTTGTTATTAATGGTAATATTGTCGTATATAGTAGTGTTGCGTTTATAATTACTTTTATTTGTTTTTTATTCTTAACTTTGTCATTATTACTAATAACTATTAATATCATTAATTATTATTAATTATTTTGTAGATTAGATATCTTTTCCTCGAGTAATGATAAAATAGATTATGGATACTCTTGTAAGAGAAATACATGTATTATTTTCATTATTCATATTATGATTTTATCCACAGGCATGGAGCAGATTCATCTGAGCTTCTATTTAACTTCCATTTATGATCATAGTATATTTGAAGCCTTTAGTAAAGTTGTACAGAAACTGATCCCTCAGTTACCAACACTGGAGAACCTCCTGAACATCTTTATATCAGTGAGTACTTTTGCTATCTTTTAAAACTTGTAGGTTTGTGACTTCTCTATGAACTTTGAGGAATGTTATTCTTGGATTCTACATTTTATTATGAGGTGTCTAGATGATGCAGTGTCTGGGGAACAAGGGAAACCAGACCCAGAGTATCTTAAAAGTCTTTGAAGTATTATTATGCTGGGTGGCCTTTTTAAAAGCATATTGAAACCAGCTTAGACATGCCATGCTTGATGGAGCATATTTATAATGTAGCTAACCAGGAAGGGAGGTTGTACTAAAGCAGAGGTCAAGTCAGGGATACAGTATTCAGGGAATGGTATATTAAAGACCCACTACTGTCTAATGCCACAGAGCCCAGGGTCTATTGACAATATATTCAAAAGGAGTTGATGGTCCATTGTCTCAAAGAGAGAAAAATAAATTAAGAAATTTTCATTAGAAGTTTTCCTGGACCAGTGACACTTTACACGTAGATGGGTTCATAAGCACTGGCCGAGTCACTGAGGCATCAGTTACAGGGCCTACCTGATCTCACCTGTTCACCACATTCCTTTCATTTTTAGGAAAGAAGTTTTTATATTTTTAATACTAGCATTAATGAAATGATCTTTGTTATTATTATAGTTATTGACCTTGTTACTAGTATAAAAAAAAAAAAATCTGTGCTATGATCTCTGTAGATTAGATTATTTTAAATAGTAGTTTCAACTTCTAGAACTTTTAACATTAAATGTTTTAAAGTGAAATGTATTAAAATTTTTATAACTGCTAATGATTTGGTTATTCTCTCAGATTAACCAGACAATTTCCCTTCTCTTTCAGAATTCTGGAATAGAAAAAGCTTTCCTGTTTGATGTGCTCTCCAAAATCTACATAGCCACCGATTCTTCCCCAGTAGACATGCAGAGCTATGAATTATGTTGTGAAATGATAGATGTTGTTATTGATATCTCTGACATCTATGGGTGAGTTTTTATGATGACTTTATTCCTTGATATTAATTTTTTTTTTCTTATTGTTGGATGAATGAACAAATTGAGTCAGAGTGTGCTTTTTTTCCTTCTGATATTATTGCTTGAAATAATGGCATTGATAAGTGGTGCCTGAGATTTGAATCAGTTGCTTGGCTAATGCAGTTATACATGTATAGCTATTGGTTTTCAAAATACTGCAGGTGTTATTTTGTTTCCCAGAAAATGACATGGTAAATTTAGTGGATAGCAGAATTGATACTTTTTAAGTCCTCATGTTATGTATATATGAATGAATAAAATTTTGTGCATGTACTTACATACTTCTTTTGTATGTGATGAATTAATGTTTAGACAACTGTATTGCACCATTTTCTACCCGGTAGATTTTACAAAAGGAGGGTACTCCTGTATGTTACTGATGAAGGCTAAAATGACAGGTAATATTACCCATTTGTAGATATCAACTAATATAACTTTGCACAGTCAAGGCTTGTCACATCCAAGAATCAGGAACAACAATCTAGGAGAAAATCTAAGCTAGAAACCTCAAAGTCTTACCACTCCTCCACTTCAGCTTTGCATCTGTAAGATAAGGATGACTAGAAACTCAAATCTGAAGACAGCAGATCCAGCTTCCCTAAATATGAAAAAAATCAACTTTCCATTTGTCAGATATCTCATGCACAAATGAGCTGCAGAAGGCTCACTGGCCCACCTCAAGGACCATCCAGATGTCAGAGGATCTTAGCTCTGCACTTGATGAACAGTGGGTCCATGGCCTAGGTCAATCAGCTCAATGACTTACTTAACTCCAGTTGTGAGATAAGGAATTTTAGGAATCTGACCGCTTCAAGGGATGTGCAGTAGAATTCCCCCTGATTGAATCCTGATGGACCTACAGAGCTGGGTCACGGGGAACAGGGTAAGGGAAGAGCCATTAACAAACCATGCTGAGATCATGACTCCTTCCCAAGATTTGGGAAGACATGAGCTTAAAACTCTGGATGTGAAACAAGTACCATAAAAGAATCAGAAGGATCAAAGTGTGTAAGGAAAGGAGAACAAGAGGGAGCTGCTAACTGTTAAATGGAAATAAAGGCAGCCACAGGAAGAGAATCTAGGGAGACGTTGACATCATAACTCCATCAAGGATAATGCCTTGGTGTGGTGTGATAATCCATCTGTAAGATAAAAAAAGAAGGAAACATATTATAAAAAAATAAACACTGTAATAGTTAGGGAAGAGACATTGATCTCTTGGCATAAAGAAATTGTGTGTGCATCTGACTGATTTTCTGTAGCAGAGAAATTAATTCATCAGTGAAAAGATGAGCATAGAGTGCATTTATACATCATTGAACTCTGTTCAAAGGAGGAGAAAAAGAATCTTAAACACTGGGCTCAGAAGACCCTAGATTGGTGTGATCATCACTGCTTGTCCCTCTGGAAATGGAGTATCAGAGGAAAGGAGTCCTGAAAGTTGTTGGGATAATAAGATACTGCTAGGCTCCCCAAATCATGTGCAGGTCCCCAGAAGGATGAATCATCCCTGCCTTAAAGGAATCCAGACATCAGAGAAAATATATGTCCAACAGGGCAAAGACAATACCACATTATTGAATATATAGTGGCCCAGGACAGTTCATTTTTGACCTGTGTTCTAGGGCAAAGTACAGGGCAAAGGAGCATAACAATATTATAAACCCACTCTAAGACAGAAAGTGATGATATGTGTACTCCATTTTTCTCATTCTCTATAAAAACAGGAGCAGCAAGAGATGTAAGGGTCTCTTATGTTGCACAATCTTAATGAAATAGTATGGAGGTCACCAACACTGACCTCTACAAGAAAAGGTGACAAAAAAGAGGTCTGGCAATAACATGGCTGGGATATATGGTCATATATCATGATGAAGTAGTGTACTTATCATATAATATGATCTCACAGAAAGGAAAGAAATAAAACCACCATACCTCAGATAAGTCATTGCATAAGATGACATTCCCAGTTCTGGAAGATGAAGAGAAGCTAAATGGGTACTATACAACTTAAACTCATCCATATATCATAATGAAGCATTGCTGTGTGTGCTGATGTGCATCATGATCTGTATCATTTTGATGCCATACCTTACACAATCATATGCTGGTATAGAGAAGAGTAAGAGATGAATGCCCTTGATCTCTGCAAAGTGGAGACACTCCCTTGTCATCAGAGTAGTGACAACACTATATGTATGTCACATTTCAACTTCTGAAATGTGACATCTTTGTGTGCATATAAACTTATCAAACTTGTCTTTGTAAAGTGAGATGGTCATAGGCCAATGGAATAAAGACACCATCACAAAGTACCTGTACAGGGCAAGGTTACTGGTGTGTAATTACAGAGGAGGCATTCCCATACCCTACAAACAACAACAGTACCAGATAAATACTGTAGGTCACCCAATGGTGTGGTGCGTTAGGAAGAAATGCCTTAATGCCATATGCCTTTACAAGATGGGAAGGAGGTGTGGGTACTATCCTTGCAAGCCTGATAAATACTAAGCTGCAACCAGGATTAGAACTTTGTTAAAAATAGACAAGGAACGGTGTATGAGGAAATGTTTATCTCCCACAGTGTGTGCATTAATACAGTGTATACATGAAAACAGTATTAGCACCTATGCCTAATGACTGTCCCATCTTCAGGAAGGGATAAAGTTAGAATAGCAATGAATGCTAAGACCTCTGAGGGGATTGTATTGCCCAAGATACAGTGGTCAGACTAGATAGGACCATGTATAAAAAGGAGGTAATAACTTCAAGAAGCAAGTTTGTAATTGATTTGAGGTTCATCTCCAGTCTTTTGACAAAGATGTATCTGAAATACATCTTGCTTTGTAGATGCCTTAACCCATTGCCGACGGGTGGCATGTACGTACATGCCATGGCATGGCGGGACCATCTGCCGGGGGCACGTACGCACATGCCATAGAGGATGCATGGACATGCCATGAGTTTTTTTTGTTACAATCACGGCAAAAGATTATTTTTCTGCCAGTGAAAGTGTGATTAAGTCGGTTTTAACACTTTCTCATTTTTACCATGCAACAAACAAAAAAAATGCAACAAACCGACAATTTCAACTCCATGATGCCGCACACTGCTTGTTTTATTCGGACTATAGACCGAATAATGATCAACTATGGAGTCTATATAACAACAAAAATACCCTTCAGTCTCGATTTATCAGGAAATTTGGCAAGTAGAGACTGTAAAAAATAATGAAAACTGAAAATACAACATATTTTCGTAGTATTACGAAGAAACGGCATGGGATGCTGGTATTTGGCATGAGTGGTCGCGCATGCTAGGGCGACGATATAAGCCCCCGGCAGCTAGGCCCGGGCCTCTATGAATGCTACCCGTCAGTAATGGGTTAATTCTTACTTACAATTGTCATAATGAACTCTTTTCATGAAGTGCTTGAAATTTAAATGGGATGAAGGACTATGATATGTATGGCCAAAACACCAATGGTAGGGGAAAAATTTAGGGGAACAATCTATACTATGATGTGTACCAAAACAAGGGTAGGTGAAAAATTTAGTAGCCCAGTCTAGAGTGATTTTTTGCAAGAGAATGTTCCTCATGGTAATTACTTTGGTGTGTGGCTGGAATAGAACATGGCTATTTGCCATGACAGCTGCCAGTCTCAAAGGCACACCTTTGCACCAGACGTCAAGAGAACAGAAAAATTAGATTTTCACTTCATCTGATATTTTAGATAGTGAGATTTGTCTGTCACCCAGAAGTTAAGCACACACTCTGTGCCATATCAGCACCCACAAAAACATTGGGAAATATTCTGATGATATGATAAGAAAATTATTTTTATAGCCAAATATTTAAATACATTGAATTGACTGCTTAAGCTGATACATTGTCTAATAGAAAGAGGTAGTGATTTATTAAGAATATTTGAGCAATATAGACAGTTCTGTATTTGAAATTTGCCACAAGTAACCTACATGTAGCTGCTATAAAAATACTGTAGGAAGTCCTTTACCTTGGGGTTTGAACTATGAGGATACATAGGTTAAAAAATGCTGTTATTATGGGAAGTATTGTTGTTTTTAGTCTACCTTTGATGCCACAATGATTTACAGGGTCTTTTATATCATGATGTTTAATTTTTATGTTTATGTGTAATTTACTATAATTTAGCAAACACTGTTTGGTTCACAATTGGATTGTAATACCAGGCAAAAATAAATATGAGGGATTTATTTGGGACTCTCTAGCATTTGTTTAACTTTGCAATAATTATAACTTTTGTGTATTTGGAGCTATTTTTTTTGTGTTGTCTACAAACATAGCAATGTTCTTTTTTCTTGAAGATCATTTATATGTAAAAAGACATTGATAGAATGAAGAACATGGCTGGAACATTATTCCTAATTTAATTTGGGGAATATACAGTCTTTATCTCTAAAATTATCTCTAAAATTACATGTTTAATAATTAGTATGTTTTGTCAAAAGTTTTTATATAGTCAAGTGTCTGGATCTATATTGTCCATATTATTATTAATTTCCTCTGTTCATCTCTCGAGAACAAAATAATATTTAATCCATTACTGCCTACTGTAGCTTTCACTTTTAAAATTTTGTGTGCACATAGATGGCTCCACAGATACTCAGCCACCTTTCCTTTATTTTTCAGGATTTTTTTTTCTAATGCTATTAATATTTTTATTATTATTATTGACATTATGATTATTATAGTGATATTGATAATACTAACAGCAATGAAGTATGTAAAAGAATCTTTCTGGAAATCAGGGTAAAGGGTATATATTTGAGATAGGTACACTAGTAACCCTTATCTGACGGGTAGTATTCATAGTGGCCCGGGCCTAGCTGCCGGGGGCTTATATCGTTGCCCTAGCATGCGCGACCACTCATGCCAAATACCAGCATCCCATGCCGTTTCTTCGTAATACTACGAAGATATGTTGTATTTTCAGTTTTCATTATTTTTTAAAGTCTCTACTTGCCAAACTTCCTGATAAATCGAGACCGAAGGGTATTTTTGTTGTTATATAGACTCCATAGTTGATCATTATTCGGTCTATAGTCCGAATAAAATAAGCAGTGTGCGGCATCATGGAGTTGAAATCGTCAGTTTGTTGCATTTTTTTTGTTTGTTGCATGGTAAAAATGAGAAAGTGTTAAAACCGACTTAATCACACTTTCACTGGCAGAAAAATAATCTTTTGCCGTGATTGTAACAAAAAAAAAACTCATGGCATATCCATATATACTCTATGGCATGTGCGTATGTGCCCCCGGCAGATGGTCCCGCCATGCCATGGCATGTGCGTACATGCCACCCGTCGGCAATGGGGTAATTGAGTCCTTGGTGACTAAGCACTTGTGCAGACATCTATGTGTAAAAACAATTAGTAAAGAAAATAGTGCAGGGCCATAGCTTGTGGTGCATCTGCTATACTGTAAATTCAGCAGTTTACTAGCTTTCTCCTCATAGAACTGCATATTGGCATTTATCCCCTTAGCACTGGCATTCCTCACTATACAATAAGGTTACGTTCCTCCAAAATCAGTGTAAGGGAATCCGTCATATACTAATATTATTACACAGATTTAACAAGAACATGTTTATATTCCAGCCAAAATGATAAAGAATTAATCCCAAGATAACTCCCAGTCATGTCAGGAGTATCTATTTACAATGATTATTCAAAAGAAGCAAGTTTTTTTTTAAAGGAAAGAACATGAATTATTTAAAGATAAAAGAAAGAAACAGAACCAGAAGTAAAGAGGTCATTTTGCTTGTGAGAATCCCAAATATCATGCAACTTGTTCACTTTATATCTTCTTGGTGATGCTTTACCTGTCCAGTTTCACTGTCAACATAAAGCCTTCCTTATGTTGATAATGAGGGCATAGAAACTATTAATCCAATAAGAAAAAATGGTTAATGGCCAGTAATGTGGAGTTGTTGGTGTATTTTTCATTTTCTTTTTTTCATTCTTTCTCTCTTTCTTTTTTCTCTTTCAAAGTATTCTTGATATTGTCTTTTCCTTCCTGAGTTAAATACCTTTTCTGTATGTAATGGACATATTGTTTCCACAGAAAAGATGAAGGAGTGCAAGTTCAGTTTGACAAGGAGAGTTCCAGTATCATCAAGCTGAATAACCAGACGATTCTCTATTTGCGAGAAGTTAGCCGATACTTAGCCCTAGTTTGCATACTTAGGGAGGACAACTTTGACAGACAAGGTGAGAATCTATTGTATATTGTTTATATGTATATAAGTATCTTTTTTTTACCTTTTCTTTGTCCACATCTAATATCTCTTTATTTTTTATTATTATTTTTTGTTGTTGTTGATATTATCATGTGTTGAAGACTGCGTCAGTAGACAAGGAAAGTCAGTAGTGGAAACGGTATGACTTGCACTCTCAAAGTCAATTGTCTATATATATTTTAATCCATTGCTGCCGAGAAAATGTAGTGTTTGCTGTAGAAGTATTATGTGAAATGTCTCTACACATAGTTGGCTCCACACACTAAGCCACCAAGGGGTCATATAGTAGACCTTGTGTGATGTCACTTTGTGTGTGTGTGTGTGTGTGTGTGTGTGTGTGTGTGTGTGTGTGTGTGTGTGTGTGTGTGTGTGTGTGTGTGTGTGTGTGTGTGTGTGTGTGTGTGTGTGTGTGTGTGTGTGTGTGTGTGTGTGTTTTTTATTGCTATCAATACCAGTTCTATTATTGTTATTATAGCCATTGTAATTAATGTAATGTTATTGACATTACTAATAGCAATATAAGATAAAAGAAAATATTTCCAAAAATTGAGGGAAAGGGAAACAGGTGAGATAGGTATTATTAGTAATTGGCTCATTAATGACAAAATGCTTATGGAGCCATCTATGGGTAAAGACATCAAGAAACAAAATTCATAGTGGGCATGGCTCATACATACATACATCCCTGGTGGCACGGAGTTGAAATGGCCCAAGTTTTTCATCTTGTAACAAATCTCTGCCTACAGGTCTGATCGACTACAACTTCCTCTGCTTCCGTAATGCAATCCAGGAGGTGTTCGACGTGCGAACCAACCAGCTGCAGCAGCTGAACCACAACACTTCGACGCCACATCACCAGACCAACCACACGAATGGCCCTACTTCCTAGTACAACCTCAGCATCTATCACTAGCACACCACCATCCACCACCACTCATTTCTTACTCACTGTTGATGCCTCTCTCATCCTCCTGCTGACGTCATTCTGCACACTCACAGAAGAGCCTGAAAAGTCCTTGTATGTGGCCTTCGGATGTGTTTGACGGTGAGTGGTGGCACACTCTGGGGTTACCAGGCTGCTGTCAGTGAGGTGACTGACACCCTGTTGGTTGACAAGGCTGCAGTACGACAAGCAACATCATATTTTCATGCAGTATTGGAAAGTTCATTTAAGGAAGAATACTTAAAGGATGTATGGCAATATTTGACCTGATTTTTTTTTTCCTCTCCCTTTTTTATGCAAACCACTTAGACAAAATTATGTCAGCTTTTTTCTTTGTTTTTTTTCTAATAGTATATGCTTTTTGAAATTTTCAGTTAGAAATGATTTGCAAATAACTGTATCAATTATCATATTGATAATTTATGATACTGATTTAAGCAGACACACTGTCCTTTTCAAAATCAGACCATTAAGATTTATCACCAAAACCAAGGGCATAATAGTTATAACATTCATAGCATTTAGTGAGTGAGATAGTTTTGTAGTGATGCTGTTGTTCCTGTAGACTTAATTCAGTTATCTGTTTAGGATTTGGAAGTTTGAGACGACAAAAGGCTGAGGGGACTATCGTTCTTTTTTTCTTTTCTTTTTTTACCAATTGATATTTTGAATATGTTTATACCATGGACACCTCTCTTTATTTATTTTGGTGTGAATATAAGGATGGATAGATATTATAGATATGTTCTGTTTTCTATGTAGAGATTTATTATTACAGTATGAATATTCCTGCTCATATCAAATGCCAGTATATTGTTTTTTAGTTTGTTAAATTAAGTTGTTTTTTTCATTTTTATTATTTTACTAGCTGATGGTGATTAGATGATTTGACAGTCTGATTTGACATCTTCATCCATCATTTTTTTTCCTTTTACAAGATAATATCCATATATTTGCCACAAGGTCATTTTACTGTTGATGTATGTTCACAACACATGGAAGAAATTTATACTTTGATGATACGAACAATGGACAGGCAGCCTTTCATTTTTTTTCTTCGGCACTTTCGTTTGTGGTGATTTATTTCTCATAAATTTGATAGTCACTGCAAGTCGAGAAATAATGTTCAGTCTAAAAAAAATATATAACCCCCCCAAAAAATTTTGTTTTGGTTTATTTGGGTCAGTAAAGTGGAGAGCAGCGTTTGTAAAAGGGAAGTGATATTATAGTTGGCTTTAATTCGTTTCTTCTCTAATTGTCAAGAAGTACATTTCCGTTTTTCTTTAGGTGTTTTTCTCTTCTTTTTCAAGAGAACAGTTTTCAGAAAATCACTAAACATTTGCGGGTTTCTGACAGTGCTTTCAAATGCAATGACTGATTAGTAACATAATTGTAAATACATTGGTATTTTGGAATAGGTATAAGTTTGCAAAATTGTATTATATGCTTACTAGATACAGCATTGTGTGTACTTTTTCATAATCAAGATTACTGAAATACTGAATTGATAATAGCATTACATGAAAAATGGCATTTACAACTATGCGAGTTATATGCTTCGGCTTGTGTTTCTAGTAGAGAGGCTGACAGAAAAATTATGAGAATAGTAAAGAAATATGAAATGAAGGAAAAGTAGAGGAGAGACAGAGAGAGGGAGAGAGAAAAAGATAAATTAATAGGTAATTTGTATGCTTTTTACTGTTTTTTTTTGTGACAAATAAAAGAAAAAAAGAAAAAAAAAACACATATCCTCTTCCATGGCCATTATTTGTTGGTTAGAGATGTCAGTAACTAGAGCATTGCATATTCATTGTTTTCTGCAATGATATTGTGAATCAAATTATTTATGCTTAAGTTTTCAGTCTGTGTTATCTTTTTATTTGTATTTATAGGAGAATGATTTTGTTCCCAGTTATTGAATTTTGAAGATAGGCCTTTTGTTAGCCTTATCGTATAAAGCTT
>NC_051398.1:40878883-40883883 GCF_015228065.2 Penaeus monodon
TCAGGCAGTATCTTTAAACGCATCATTATTCAGTCAGTGAAATTAATATCCAAATACGTATGCAGGAACACACACACACACACACACACACACACACACACACACACCCCATACACACAACAAAACACACAAAACCCCACACAAAACACCCAAAACACAACCACACACACACACACACACACGAACGACGGGCTTTGAGCGTGCACTCGACTGCAGTGCCGAGTGCAATTGCACTTAACAACGAACGGTAGGAGTAGTACAGTAAAACAGCTACTGACATTATAATTGATACCAATTAAGATGATGACAATCTTAGTATACCAGTTATCACAGTAATAACAGTTACAGTACCAATAGCAACAACAATAGAAAAAATTGTAAAGTGATAATGATAAATACCACCACCATTATAATGATAATTTCGATACCACACCATAACGGTAAAAAATAATTATGATAACAACAATCTCTTTGATGTTTATTTATCACAACACGTAGACGTGACTCTTCCATTCAAACGAATCATAATAACACTCACTTCCGGTAGATGTGAAAATAACCCAGTATCTCTTCAGTACATACAGATATTGATGATACAGGCGTTATGTGTGATTTATTTGTTGTTGTTTTTTTGTTATTTTCCTAATCATTTTTTTTCTTTAATTCTTATTTGATGGTATCTTCGGCGTCTTGTATAATTTAGGTCTTCTGCAGTTTGAAAGCATATTTGTTGATTGTTTTTATTATCATTGTTGTTAGTATCGTCATTATTGTAGATTATTATTGTCATTATTATCATTATCATTAATCTTATTATTGTTTTTATTGTTTATGTTATCATTGCTAGTATTATCATCTTTATCATTGTTATTATCATTATCATTATTACTAGTATCATTATTATTATCATTATCTCTCATTTCTTAACAATTAGTACTCATATTATCATTACCTTTTCTATGTATTTATCTGTTTATATGTTATCTCTCTTCTAATATATCTTTCACCATTATCTTTTTCAAGTTCTTTATAAACAACATAATTTTTATTTATCGTCTTCCATACCTTGTACTCTATCACCGACCTAAATTTCTTCAATAAATTCTCTGCCTGCTCAGTGCACTTTGCATTTGCATATCGGGTTGCTTGAATATGCCGTTTAAGTCATATTTCTCTCTGATATTTTGGTATGAGAGACAGAGAGGGAGAGGGAGAGGGAGAGGGAGAAGGAGAGAGAGAGAGGGAGAGGGAAAGAGAGAGGGAGAAGGAGAGGGAGAGAAGGAGAGAGAGAGAGAGAGAGAGAGAGAGAGAGAGAGAGAGAGAGAGAGAGAGAGAGAGAGAGAGAGAGAGAGAGAGTGAGAGAGAGAGAGATACAGAGAGAGAGAGAGATATAGAAAGATAAAGAGATAGAGAAAGAGAAAGAGAGAAAGAGAAAGAGAAAAGAGAGCGAGAAGGCGAGAGTTCTCGAGGGCGAGGGCTGGGGGCGTGAGCGAGGCCTGAACAGCGGGGGTAATGAGCGACGGAGCTGCCGGTCACAACACTTGGCCCCAAGAAGGATGGCGCCCATATCTCCACGTCCCTCGAGGCGGTCGAGACAACCCTCCTTCGCCGGTTCTCGTGGCGTGGCTGGTCCTCGAGTCACTGGAGTCTCGGGTCTGCTTCGTCTTAAAGATTTTTTTTTTTTTTTGTCTTTTTTTTGGGTGGGGGGTGGGGGTGTTTTCCTTTGTTTAAAATTTTGGGATTAGTATTTTTTTCTGTTTTTTTTCCGTTTGCAATAAGGGGGGTGAGAGTGGGAGGAGGGGGGGGGGAGGAGGTGTGTCGATCTGTATCTTATATTTTATTTATTTATTCATTCTACTGAAGTAAATGTATTTTTCATTTATTAAATTTCTCTCTCTTCTTTTTGTTTGTTTGTTTTTTCTTTCTTTAGTATTTTTTTCCTTTTGTTTTTTTATTATCTATTTTAATGTTTTTCTTTTCTTTTTTTTCTTCTTTTCTGTTTTTCTTTCATTTCTTATTTATCTTTTTTTTTCTTTTTCTTTTTTTCATTTATCTTTTTTTCTCTCCCCTTCTTTTCTTTTTCCTTATATTTTCCTACTTTCCTTCTTTCTTTCCTATTTCTCTTTCTTTCTTTCTCATTTCTCCTTCTTTCCTGAGAGAGAGAGTGATAGTGACAGAAATGAGGGAGAAATAGACTGACAGGCAGGGGGTAGACAGAGAGAGGGAGAGAGAGAGAGAGAGAGAGAGAGAGAGAGAGAGAGAGGAGAGAAGGAGAGAGAGAGAGAGAGAGAGAGGAGAGGAGAGAGGATGAAGAGAGAGGAGAGAGGGAAGAGAGAGAAAGAAGAGAGAGAGAAGAGATAAGATATAGATGATAGGAGAAGAGAGAAGAGATATAGAGAAGAGAGAGAGAAGAGGATAATGGAGGAGAGGAGGGAGGTAGATGTAGAGCAGAAAAAAAGAGAGAGAAGGGATAACTTAGAAGAGAGGAGAGGTAGCGTAAAAAGATATAAGGATGGATAGACTGAGTAGAAGAGGAGCGAGAGGAAAGGGAGGAAAAATTATATTATGATAAATGAATCTGATTATAATAATTATCATATGAAACAAAGATGTTTATTATAATTAACAAAAATAAAGACAATAACAATGATGATGATAATGATAATGATAATAACAATAATAATAAAGATAATGATAATAGTAATGATGTAATAATAATGACAATAATAGCAATACTAATCATAATACTAGTAATAACAACACTGATAATGATGATAAATATAGTAATGATAATAATAATAGTAATAATAATAACAACAACAACAATAACAGCAACAACAACAATAATAATGATAATGATAACAATAATCATAATAATAAGGATAATGATGATGATAATAATCATAACAATAACAATAACAATAATGATAATGATGATAATAATGGTGATAAAAATGATATTGGCAGGCCTAATGATAATAATAATAACCACATAAGGATTATAGCAACAATAATAGCAACAATAATCATACACCTCAATGATAATTATCATATTAGCACTACTACTAATATTCAATTACATGGAATGCTGCTGAATTCCTTACTCACTGCGCCTACTACTAATAAAAAACAAAAGCATAAACAAAAACAAAACAAAATAAACAGTCCATCATACCCAACACGAAATACACCTGAAACATCCCTCCTATCACCCCCACCCTTCCTCCCCCCTTTCCCCCCACCCCCCATCCCCCCAAAAAAAAAGAAGAAGAAAAAGGGCAAATCCCTGGCCTTACGTCTCGCTAATGAAACTGGGACTACAAGTCTGCCTTCAAAGGCGGCGCTGCTGGACCTCTAAACACCTTGGGATGTCTCGGCAGGCGGTGGGGGGGGTCTTCCAAGGAGGGAGGGTGTGGGAGGGTGAGGGAGGGAGAGGGAGAATGAGTGGGAGGGAGAGGGAAAGGGTGGGAGAGGTAGAGGGTGTGGGAAGGAGAGGGAGGGAGAGGGAAGGGGAGGCGGTGGGTTCCAAGGAGGGAGGGTGAGGGAGTGAGAGGGAGGGGTTGGGGTGGCAGTATGAGGGGGATGGGTGAGAGAGAGAGAGAGAGAGAGAGAGAGAGGAGAGAGAGAGAGAGAGAGAGAGGGAGAAAGGGTGTGGGAGGGACAGGGAGGGGGAGGGAGAGGGGATGGAAAGGACAGGGAGGGGAGGGAGAGGGGGTGGTAGGGACAGGGAGGGGTAAGGAGGGAGAAGGAGGGGGGCAGAGAATTGGTATTGTATCTTGGTGTGGTTAATAGATCGATATATCCACCTTTTAGAAGAAAATAAAACTAGTTCGGCATATTCAAGCTTAAGTTGTTTCTCTCTTCTCTCTCTCTCTCTCTTTCCATCCCTATCTGTCGATAATCTCCCATTATCCATAAGCAAATGCTATCATAAACTGAAACACGAAAATGGAAATGACTCTCAATGCCAACGTTTGGATGAGGCTGATTTACCATTAAAAATGACAAATGTCTTGCACCCATTAAGACTAGCAAAATCCTGATTTAATTACTTATGACATCATCCGGCTCATCAGAAAGGTACATATGAATATAGACTGATTTCTCTGACATCCTGTAGCTCTAAAAACTGTGAAAGAATTATTCTTACTCCAGCAGATCAAAGGACAGATCCATCCATCTTTCTCTGGCTTCTAAAAAGGAAAATAACAAAACAAACATAATTGTGTTTATCGAAATAATGCATATTCTTCTTCCTTCATAGATTTCAAGGGAGCATTCGACAGAGCCTCCCCTACTGCAGTGCTCCATAAATCAACTCTTAGGAGTCAAGGACAAGCTTCTATGGATAAAGAATTATTAATATCTTGGGAGAGCAAAAGTGTTCCCAATAGTAAGGTACTCCGCAAGGGGAAATATTGTCCCCTACTCTATTTAACATAGTTATGCACTCTCGTTGTAAACTAGGTGGTGAGTTGGGAGGCCTTATACAGAGTCACATCCTATGCTGATGACATTCTCATTCAGATCCTTGATAGGAGGAGGGGATATGTTCTTCAGATGTTCTACCATACATTGCAAGGTCAGGTGGAAAAGTTATTGCAAAGACTGACACCTATAGATATATTGGTAATGTGGTAATTCCTCCCCACTTCATATCACGCAGTTCTCGCTTCGCCTTAGAAATTGTCCAAAACATCACGAAACATTGCTTGGTGCGTTTAAGACCATTACAGTACATAAGTAACAGATATGAAGGTGCCTCCCTATGAGTCCTAGACATGATGTACATTTCCCTTGTTAGATCCATAAAAGACTATACGACCCCGGTTCTTAGGATGTTGCCACTAAATGCTCTCAAATCCCATAAAGTGTTACTGAACAAGGTCATGAAAATTATACTTGGCTGCTGAATGACTGCCAAAGTTATTGTTATTACGAAAGAGCTAGACCTTCACAGTCGTGTTACTTGACACCACGCTCAGCATCAAATTATTGTA
>NC_051398.1:40888883-40901383 GCF_015228065.2 Penaeus monodon
AGACCTTACGAAGCTCTACGAGACCTCACAAAGTTTTCCGAAAATTCATGTAGCTCTTCCAGAACTCACGAAGCTCTACGAGACCTCACGAAGCTCTACGAAACTGTAAGAAGCCTCCATGAAGTTCCTCGAACCACACGAAGCCTCTATGAAACTCTACGAAACTTCACGAAGCCTCCATGAAGCTCTACGACACCTCACGAAGCTCTACGACACCTCACGAAGCTCTACGACACCTCACGAAGCTCTACGACACCTCACGAAGCTCTACGACACCTCACGAAGCTCTACGACACCTCACGAAGCTCTACGACACCTCACGAAGCTCTACGACACCTCACGAAGCTCTACACAGCTTGGTAAAACCTAGTGAGGCCCCACCTCATAAAACCCACACGAAGCCTCGTGAAAACATGGGCATTCCAATGAACCTTTACAATGAAACCTCACTAAACCTCCAAAAGCCTCAATAAAACGCCACGAAACCTCACGAAACCTCATGAAACCCTAACGCATGAACCTCATGGCATTATGAGGATGTGCTCAATATTTTCGATCTTTTTTTTATTTCTAATTTCTCTCTCTTTTTTTTTTTTTGGGGGGGGGGGTGTCTTCTTGCTTTTTTTTCACTCATCTACTTCTCTTCCTCTTTCTTTTCCTATTCTTCTTTTCCCATCTTTTATCTTCGTCTTTTCCTTCTTCCTCTTCTCTTCCTCTCTCTTCGCTTCCTAAACTCTTCCTCCTCCTCCTCCTCCTTTCCTTTTCCTCATCTTCTCACCTTTTTCCTCTGTCCTCCTCTTCCTCCTCTTCCTCTTCATTCTCTTCCTATCTATCCCCATGTTTCCTTCCTCCTCTTCCATTTCTCATTTTCTCATTTTCTCCCTTCTGTTTTTTTTTTTTTTTTTTTTTTTTTTTTTTTTTTTAGTTCACTTTTTTGTTTTTGTTTTTGTTTCGTTGTGAAAGTACCAAGTAAGCATTTTTTTTTTAAAGAATAATTGTATGTGTATGTGTATGTATGTGTGCGTGTATGTATGTAGATGTGCGTGTGTACTTGTATGTATGTGTGTATTTGAGTGTATGTGCATGTATGTATGTGTGTGTGTACGTGTATGTATGTACGTATGTGCGTACGTACATGTATGTGTAAGTGTATGTATGTACGTATGTGCGTGTGTACATACATGTAAGTATGTGCGTGTGTACATACATGTATGTATGTGCGTGTGCACATGTATGTATGTGTTCAGGTAAGCGTGTGTACCAACTGACGCGTAACCAGCTGTACGATAATTACGGCTCACATTGTCATGCTTCTCTTACAAATGAGCGAGTCATCCCTCACGGTCATTTAATCTCTACGACTTGATAAAATTGCAGAATCGATCATCAGCCCCATTATTCTGGCCGTTGATGATTTATTGGGAAAAAAGGAGAAAGAGAGGGAGAGGGAGACAGAGAGAGGGAGAAGGAGAGGGAGAGGGAGAGGGAGAGGGAGAGGGAGAGGGAGGGGGCGACAGAGAGAAAGAGAGAGGGTGGGCGAAAGGAGATAGTATGCCCTGAAAGATTTAGGAAGAGCGAAAGAGAGAGGGGGTGCGAAAAAGAGAGATAGAGAGGACGAGAGAGAGAGAGAGAGAGAGAGAGAGAGGAGAGTTTAGAGAGATAGGGTAGCGAGAGAGATGCGAGAGAGATAGAGAGAGAGAGAAAGCAAGAGAGAGAGAGGAGAGAGGGAGGGAGAGAGGAGAGGAGAGAAGCGAGAGAGGAGGAATAGAGGGGAGAGAGAGGAAGAGAGAGAGAGAGAGAGAGGGGGGGGGGGGAGGAAGAGATGAGAGGAAAGATCGAGAGAGGGAGAGAGAAGACGAGAGGAGATGAGAGAAGAGCGAGAGAGAGATAGGGAGCGAGACGGAGAGAAGAAGAGAGAGAGCCGAGAGCGAGATCGGGAGAGAGAGAGAGAGAGAGAGAGAGAGAGAGAGATGGGACGAGGGAGAGAGGGAGAGAGAGAGAGAGAGAGAGATGAGAGAGAGAGAGCGAGAGAGAGGAGAGAGAGAGAGAGAGAGAGAGAGAGCGAGACAGAAACAGAAACAGAGAGACAGAGACAAAGAGAGAGAGAAGGAGAAGAAGAAGAAAAAAAATCATATGATGAACTATTGGGTTATATGATATTTTTCGACCTCGTTCTAGCTTACTTTCTCTTTCATTCTTAATTTTTTTCGATTTTCCCTTCCTTGTTTTGATGTGCTTGTTTTTGTTCGTCCTTACCCTCTCGCTTTTACTATCTCTCTCTCTCTCTCTCTCTCTCTCTCTCTCTCTCTCTCTCTCTCTCTCTGACGCATACATACTCACTCACACTTTCTCTCTCTCTCTCTCTCTTTCTCTCTCTCTCTCTCTATCCTCTCTCTCTCTCCTCTCTCTCTCTCTCTCCTCCTCTCCTTCTTCCATTCTATCCTCCATTCTATGTAAACGTCTGTCCGTCTGTCTGTCTTCTGTCGTCTTGTGCTGTCTGGCTGTCTGTTTGTCTGTCTGTCGGTCTGTCTGTCTGTCTGTCTGTCGTCTGTATGTCTGGTCTGTTCTGTTCTGCTCTCTCTCTCTCTTCTCTTCTCTCTCTCTCTCTCTCTCTCTCTCTCTCTATCTCCGCTCTCTCCCTCCTTCATTTACTCCCACTTTCCACTCATTTCCCTTCATCACTCACTCTTACCCTCCCTCTCTCCCTCTATCCTTCCCTCCTAATCTTCCTCATCTCCTCCCCCCCTACCTCCCTTCCCTCTCTCCCTTCCTCCCTCCCTCCATTCATCCATTTATTTCTATGTCTTGTCTGTCTGGTCAGTTTGTCTGTGCAGTGTCTGTCCTCTCTCTCTCTCTCCTCTCTCTCTCTCTCTCTCTCTTTCTCTCTCCTCTCTCCCTCTCTCTCCCCCTGCCTACCTCTCTCTCTCTTTCTCTCTCTCTCTCTCTCTCTCTCTCTCCCTCACATCCCTTCCTTCCTCCTCTCTCCCTCCCTCATTTCCCTCCTTCCTCCCTCACTCCCGCCCTCCCCTATCTCTCTCATTCCCTCTTACCTCCTTAATCAAAAATCCCTTCCTCCTTCCCTCCCCTTCTCTATCCCTCTCTCCCTTTCTCTCTCCTCCCTTCCTTCCCTCACTCCTCCATTCATCCATTCATCTCTATGTCTTGTCTGTCTGTCAGTCTGTCTGTCAGTCTCTATCTATCTCTCTCTCTCTCTCTCTCTCTATCACTCTCTCTCTCCATCTCTTCTCTCCATCTCTATCTCTCTCTTCCTCACCCTCCCTCTCTCTCTCTCCTTCTTCCTCTCCCCTTCCCTCTGTCAGTCCATTCCCATCCATCCATCCTCTTTCCCTACTTCACTTCTCTCTCCCTTTATCTTCCTACATACCAGGAGAGAGAGAGAGAGACAGAGAGACGAGAGAGGTTAGAGAGAGAGTGGAGAGAGAGAGCGATGAGGAAGAGAGGAGAGAGGAGCGAGAGAGAGAGAGAGAGAGAGGGAACTGTGAGATGAGAGAGAGAGAGAGAAAGAGAGAGAGAGAGAGAGAAAAGAGAAAGAGCGAGAGAGAGAGAAAAGAAAAAGAGAGAGAGAGAGAGAAAGGAGCCTGAACGGGATTTTGAAACCGACAAACAGAAAGAGACAAACAAACATTCGACAAACAGGGACACCCACACGGGCAGCGAGCCAAGACCAAATCTCAAACGAGGAAGCGATTGACTCCAAGATTACGAAAACGCATCTTCGCTGGTCATTCTGCATCAGACTCACCTACGTCACGTGACCTCAAGGATGCAAGGGTCAGTGTGGCAAAGGATTTTTGCAACTTTTTTCGGAAAATAATTATCCACGTTGCACAAGCATTACTTCGTGATTTTAATTTGTATTCAGATCTGTTATTTTGGTTTTGGGACTGAATATATGAAAGAGGTAAATAAAAATTGACCTTAATAACTGTTGTCAATGTATTACACTGATAAAATGAATATCCATAGATGCACATAAATGGACTAAAAAAATGTAATACATATCATAGATGGATACTAATGAATAAGAGGAAAATTGATAGATGGATAAATACTGGGGTAAGTGAATATCAATAGATGGAATTAAGAAGGATAACGTGAACGGTATCCACAGAAATATATTAAAAGCCCGAAATATTTGAAATATACATTCTAAGGAAACGAAAGGAGGGCGGGCGAGGGTATGGGGGATAGACCTCTCCCTCTCTTTCTTCATATACATATAATAATATCTATATAATATTATATATATATATATATATATATATATAGATACACATACATATATCTACACAACACACCACACAAATATATATTATATATTATAGATATATATATATATATTTATATATATATATATATATAATAATATATATATGCATATATCTATATATATATATATAGTATATATAATATATATATATATATATATATTCTATATAATATATATATATATATATATATATATATATATATATATATATATATATGCACACACACACACACACACACACACCACACTGAACTCAGGAACCACGAAGGTCGGAGTCCAGTGCTATAACCTGTGGGACCATCGTATACATATACCACACAACACACACACACACACACACATATACTGTGTGTGGTATATATATATAACCATAATCTATCTGTCTATATTAATCTATCCTATCTATATATATATATATTAATATATATTATAATATATATCTATAATATATATCCTATATATAATTTTTTTTTTTTTTTTTTTTTTTTTTTTTTTTTTTTCAACGGCATTCATTCCACTGACAGCCATAGGCCTCTCTTCAATCCATCTACTGAGAGGTATATGGCAGTTGCCACCTTCCTAATCAACCCGCGGTTCGGATCGCTTAACACCGTGCCACGGTGGCGACTTCCCTGGCGGACACCCGCGTTTGCCTTACACGGCGATATGTCGTTCTTTTCTTAGGCTCTAGCCAGCAGTCAGAAGCCGCATTCTTACGGGACTGCCGCGGCGGGGGAACTGAAAATCGGGACCACGAGGGTCGGAGCCAGTGCTCTAACCTGTGGACCATCGATTTTATACATTATATATATACACACACACAATCACACCCACCCCCCCCCCAATCACACACACACACACACACACACCACACACACACACAAACACAACCACACACAAACACACACACACACTAAAACACACACACACAACTAATTATATATATATAATATAATATATATATAGATATATATATATAAATATATATATATAATATATATATAATATATATATATATATATATATATATATTTATAGAGAGAGAGAGAGAGACGATGAGAGAGAGAGAGAGAGGACACACAACACACACCACACACACACACACTCACATATACACACACATATACACACAACACACATACACAACACACACCACCACAACACACACACAAAACAAACACACACACACACACACGCCACCACAAACACACACACACACAACCAACCACACACACCACACACACACCACACACACACACATATATAATATAATATATATATATATATATATATATATATATATATATATATATATCATTGATAAAAATATTAAAATGTCTACCTATTCCTTTTTCTGTGTGTCTATCTATCCAGCTAGCATCTATCACGATCTTCTAAGTATAAATACGCATATATGCACACCACACCACACACACACACACGCACCAACACACACATGCACACATTTAATTATATATATATATATATATATATATATATATTCATATATATAATATAGATTAATATATATATATTATTAATAGATATATCTAAATATATTATATATATATTATATATATATATATATATACTATATATATATTAATTACTTTTTATCGTTCTATCTATCTATCTATCTACATATCTATCTATGTATGTATAATTATGTACTATATACATATACATAGTGTATATACAGCAGCTAGAAACTCTAAGTCAAAAACTTAGCCTACACAAACTACTCAATATATATATACCTATATATATATTTATATATAGATAATATATAATAATATATATATATATCATATATATATATATATATATATGTATGTATGTATGTATGTATATATGTAAATATCAGTACATATAATAAATACAATGTAAACTGGCAAATTATAAATAGATACAATACACTGCACAGGACATTGCATCCGCAATACCAAAATAAAAGCATCCATCTATGCATAACATCAATATTCGTTTTAGCCCCAGTAGAAGTCACGGATTGCATAAAGCAGGATATAATTTCTCGTAATTCAGATGTTTTTTTTCGGAAGCGATCCCTTTTCGTCAAGACTTACTCTCTTTCATCACCATATGCTCTCAGTGGGATCGAACCTTCTCAGGCCGGGTGAGCGTCTCCTAACATTGATTCTTTGGGATTAAAGCGTTGAGACTAAGGAGATCTATATTGTTTTCGTTTAGGTTGATAGAGGAATGTTATCTGGCACAGAAAACGGAGAAAGAAAAGTCTAAAGGGAGATACATTTTTATGGGGGGAGGTGTTATTTAAAAAAATTATTTTTACTTTGAAAATCACTGTCTGTTGTCCACTCAGGTACTTTTCGTTACAGTTGGAGTAACCTGAGCTTTATAATATATATATATATACTATATATATAATATAGATATATAATTATATATATATATATATATATATATATATAATATATATATATATATATATATATACTATATATATCAAATAAGATATATATTATACATTTATATAATATACATAAATAATATACAAATATACATTTATATATATATATATATAGTACATAGATATTATATATAATATGTATATACTATATATATTTATATATAGATATATATATAATATATATAATATAATATATGTGGGTGGTGTGTGCGGTGGGTGGTGTGTGTGGTGTGTGTGTGTGTGTGTGGTGTGTCGTGTGGGTGTGTGTGTGTGTGTGTGTATGTATATCTCAATGTGTTGTTTTTTATATATATTATATATATATATATATATATTATAATATCTATATAAATATATATATTAATATATATATATATATATATATATATATATATATAATGGGGTGTGTGTGTGTGTGTGTGGTGTGTGTGTGTGTGCGTGTGTGTGTGTGTGCGTGTGTGTCGTGTGTGTGTGTACACAACACAACACACCACATATATATATATATATATTATGTATATATATATATCTCATATATATATATATATATATATATATATATATACATATACCACCAATATGTGTGTAAAAATACAGATATATAATATATAAATATATAATTACTATATATATATATATATAATATATATGTGTGTGTGTCTCTGTGTGTGTGTGTGTGGTGTGTGTGTGTATAAAAATACATATATACCTATGTGTACACAACACACACACACATACACACACAAACACACACACACACACACATATATATTATATATATACCTATATATATATAGATATATTATATATATATATATATATATACTATATATATATATATATGTGGGTGTGGGTGATGTGTGTGTTGGGCCGGTGTGTGTGTGTGTGTGTGTGTGTGTGTGTGTGTGTATCGTATAAATGATTCACCATATATCATATTATATGAGTATATATATATCTATATATATATTATATATATTATATAGATATATACGTATATACATATATACAATACACACAACACACGTTTGTACCACTCGTTTTTTCTCCTTCTGAACCAATCACCCCATAAGAAGTTACTTTCGTCTTCTTCTCATTTGTGGCTCTCGACGGTCACTGAGCTAATAAGCTGGGGGTGTCGTCACCGCTTAAAACCACCACTCGACTTCTCTTGTAAAAATTGGTTTCAAAAATAGGCGGCTCTAAAAAACTCCATTGTAAACTTAGAAAATGCCTTTCATGTATTACGTCATACAGAATGAATAACGTTTACTTTTGCGGCCATTATGTTTGTTATATAGTCCGTTGTAACATTAACTTTAAGGTATATATAATTGTTATATAGCGATGCCTCTCTTGCTTTTTTTCTTATTATCTACTGAAAAGGTTTCAAAACAGTATTGAAAAGTCATGAAACAACGACACTGTTTAATAAAGGAAAATTATATTACCGATGAAATAAACAACTATGTAAGGGTGATAAACAAAAAAATAATACAATCAGCAACAAAAACAAACAATAATAAATATGATAATAAATAATAATATAATAATAATAATGATAACAATAATCTAAATCATCAATAACAATATTGTAATGAAGATGATGATGATGATGATGATGATGATTGATGATGATGATGATGATGATGAGAATTGATGATGATGATGAGATGATGATGATGAGGATGATGATGATGATGATAGATGATGATGATGATGAGCGATGATAATGATGATAAATGATGATGATGATGATGATGATGATGATGATGATGATGAGGATGATGATGAGGATGGAAATAATAAATGATAATAATTAATAGTGTAACCACCAACAGCAGCAACAATGAAAATAATATTAAATAATAAAAATAAAATAATAATAATAATAATAATAACAACAGTAATAATAACAATGATAATAATAGTAATAATAGTAATAAGGAATAATAACAATCGTCGGCGCAGAAAAGAAAATACTAATGATAGTAATAATAATTAAACTATAGTAATAATAATAATAATAATAATAATAATAATAATAACGATAATGATAATAATAAACACCAATAAGATAATAATAATAATAATTAATGTGCAATAATGGTAATGGGCAATTGTGGTAATAATAATCACGAACAATTAGTAAGAAGAAGAAGAAGAAGAAAAAAAAAATAACATCAATTATATGAATGATGATGATAAAAATAACTATTAAAAAGTAAGAACTAATGAGAATAATAGGGATCAGTTAATAGAATAAGATGATAATAACCAATCATCGGCAACACACACCCTACACTATATAGCGGTATATATGTGTGTATGATTGTTATGATCATGTAGCATATATATATGAATATACATAGAGATATCTGATATATATTATATAGATAGAGAACATCAGAGATATACAATATATGATATGATATATATATATATATATATATATTATATATAGATACTATACATAATATATATAATATTCACACACACAACACACACACAAAATATATATATATATATATAGATATATAATATATTATATAGACATATATATATATTATATATAGATATATTATCATATAATAATAATATATATTATATATCTCTATATGTATATATATGTAGATATAATATATATGATAATATCATCTATATATATATATATATATATATATATAGTTTATATATAGATTATATATACTAATATATTAGTATATATAATACATGACTGCCGCGATGTGTCCAGTTGTTAGAGAACTGGAACTCCGATCCTCAATGGTCCGAGTTCAATTTCCCCGTCACGGCAGTCGTAAAAAAAAAATGCCTGAAGCTAGACTGCTCGCTCGGAGCCGATCTCACGAGAGGACAACGTCTATCGACGCGGTTGATTAGGGAAAGGCCATCACTCAGGCAAGGCTGTGAAACTGCCAAAAATCAACCTCTCAATAATAATTGGGAGAGGCCGATTTCCTGCGGGAATAAATGGCTGTTGACAAACAAAAAAAAAAAATGTTGTGTGTGGGTGTGGTGTGTATGTGTGTGTATGTGGGTGAGTGCGGTGTTGTGTAGTGTGTGTTTGTGTTACTATTATATATACATACAATACATATATATTTCATATTACACCACATACATATAACTATATGTAATATATATAGATATATATATATATATATATCCACTATTATATATATATATATATATATTATATATATAAACAAAGTATCTTGTCGTGGCATACTAATCTCCCCCCCCCCCTATGCACCGCTAGCCTGACATAAAATCTATATATAGTAAATGTTGAAGATACTGCTTTAGATTGCTAAGAATACACCTATTACCGTGCCAATTCTGATGTTAATATAATTTACGTTATCTCACAATCAGTAAGCAATCAAAATCTCGTTAGTTTACAAGATGACGAAAAAGCACTGCAAAATTGAGCTATCTCAATGTCACGGCGAAGAAACCGGCACGATTGCACCTGGAATCGAACTCTTTAAAGGGAGTCCCCTAACTTCCGAGATCGTAGATGAAAACCACGCAGAAGAAATCACAAGAGGATTGGCGCCAAACCCCGATTTCTCGCGTCCTATAACAATCAGGTGCAGTGCACACGGCGCAGGCAAAGCACAATGGGCGTGGGCGACGTTTGGATCCCGGCGCCTTGATGACTTCTTTCGCGGGGAAAAAACCAGTCAGTTACATTCTGAACATCCGCTCTTGTTTTTACCTCGGACTAAAAGAAGCCCGGGGGGGGGGGGGATTTGTGTGTGCGAGTGTGCGAGAGCTTCGTCCCCCCCAAAACAGCAGTTAGCACGACAGACGAATTTGTCATGATGCACTTTATTTATGCTCGAGTTTCATATAGGGAGGTCTCGGATTATTTGTTAAAGGGAAGGGTTAGGTCCTCGTGGACGTCATGGTTCGTTGTGTATGAGGGACGGCCCGTGACGATGTCTATGGGCGATTTTTCGGAAACTCCGTTTGCTATTGTGTCCGTCATTTGTTCCATTCTGAGAGAACAAAGCCGAGACAATGGCCAGACGAAGAGGATGAGGGATGGTGGCGGCGCGGATCGCACACAGATATTTTTCAGCGTTTAAAAAACAGTCGTACAACAAGCAGGAGGAGGACAGTAAATAAATCGCAATGCCCGTCGTGCTTCCGCGCCTCGGGACTTGCGGCGACGGCAGGGGAGGGCAGGGCGGCGAGGGCGGGTGCGGCGGCCGGCGAAGAAAAAGCTCTGCATAGGTAAATCTCAGCAGAGGACAGACAATGGGTTCTAGCCTGATATAGCAGCGTTCACCATTCTGGTGAGGTTTCAGTTTGGTGCGGCGCGGCCACAGTTGGAGGAAGGCGGAGTGCAGCCGATCTGAGTGATACTTTCGCGCTATGGCCTCGAGGCACATATGAGAAAGCATGAAAAAATACGTAATTGGCCACAAAAAACACAATAAACGACTCTCCCCTCTCTATTGTGTATTGCCTTTTTCAATTTATAGAAATACAGGAGGTAGGAAAGAGCGTTCTTAGTGACGTGATGCCCCTGTGGAACGATGAGGTGTCCTGGAGTGCGGGCCTGTGGAAAGGCCAGTGGACAGGAGGCAGTGCCAAAGGGAGGTGGTGGTGCTTTGGCCGTACGCTGGAGGGCGGCCGGGAAGGCGGTATTAAGATGGACAAACATCGATTACGTGTTAGAAATCGAAGGTATTTGCGAACGCACAGGAGGCGGGATCGGGGATCTCGGCGCAGGAAACATTCCACGGGTCCAGGGCTGTATCCTGCGGATGAAATGAAACACACGGAGGTTGATAAGCAAATGTTGTATTAGCATGGAAAAGAATACTCTATAGAAAATTAGCGTATGTGCGTGAGGGTTCTGTGTCGTGGGTGTGTGTGTGTGTGTGTTCGCCCTGTGTGTGTGTGTGTGTGTGTGGTGTGTGTGTGTTGTGTGTGTGTGTGGGTTGTCGTGTGTGTGTGTGTGTGTGTGTGTGTGTGTGTGTGTGTTGTGCTGACAGAGAGGAGCCTAAATGAGATCAGACGAGAGAGAGACGAGAGAGAGGAGTGGCAGGAGAGAAGAGAGAAGAGAGAGAGAAGGAGAGAGAGGAGATGAAGAGAAGAGAGAGGGATGAGAGAGAGATGAGATAGAGAAGAGTAGGTTAATAAAGCGGTTGAATGTTAGAGTGATAGATACACAGATACATAGAGAGGAAAGATATGTCAATCTATATATATATATATATATATATATATATCTATAATAATAATATATATATTTGAGTGTGTGTGTGTGGTGTGTGTGTGTGTGTGCGTGTGTGTGTGTGTGTGATGTGTGTGTGTGTGTGTGTGTGTGTATGAGTGTATGTATGGATATATATAGAGAGTCAGGTTAATAGAGAGGTAGATAGGGACGATAGATATAGAGAGAGAAAGAAATATATATATCATATATATATATATATATATATAATAATATATATATGTATATATATATCTAGATATATATATATATATATATATAATATAGAGAGAGAGAGAGAGAGAGAGAGAAGAGAAAAGAAGAGAAAAATCAGAGGGAAGGTTGGATACACAACATAGATGCGAGCGAAAGTGAACCATATCTCATTTTCTAGAGAAAGAAAGAAAAAAAAAAATAACAGAAAGAGAACAAACAGCCCATAAATACGACAAAAAGGTACCGAAACCACAAACTCCAAACAACACCAAGTGAGCGATTAACGAACCCAC
>NC_051398.1:40906383-40909022 GCF_015228065.2 Penaeus monodon
GATACTATTATTAATATATATTATTATTGTTATAGATTATCTTATTATTATATGTATAATCATGATAATAGTTTATCAGCAATAAATATATGTAATAATAATCAATAGTAAGGTAATAAATAATAATAGGTGTTTATTTAGAAATAAGATCAAAAGATATAATTGTTATTATTATATCCTTATTTTTATTATTGTATTATTACTCCTACAAACACTGCTAGATAGTAATCGGTGATAATGATAATATAGCAAATATATTAATATTATTATTTCTATCAAGGCGTGTTGAAGTATCAATAGTACATAATCAGTATAATCATTAATATTCTAATTAAAGTACGGTTATTATTATCTTTCTAATTACTAGTAATATAAAAAAATAATTATCATCAGAATTATTATTATTAGTATTATCATTATTGTTGTTGGTTATTTTGTATTATGAAATGTTATTATTATTATTTTAATCAGTAATGTTATTATTCATTTTTATCGTATTGATATTATTAGGATTATGACTATTATTACTCTATTATCATATGTTGTTGTTGTTGTTGTTAATTATTCAGTTTATAATTATTATGTGACAATCAATTTATCATTATTTTTATTAGTAGAATTATTGTAACTGATATTATTCGTTAAGTTCTATCACTCTTATTATCATTATCATATTACCGTTATTATCATTGTATTGTGATATGATATTACTGACATAGTAATAGCATTAACGTTTTTTTTGGATATTTTTGGATGGATATTATTACGATCGTTATTATCAGTGCTGTAGATGTTTTAGTAATGTTATTATGATGGTCAAGATTATTAGATTATACAAATTGGTATATTATATTGATGATTATTATTATCCATGATTATTATTAAACTTTTAATTATTATTCTTATTGCCTATTACTTGTTATAATTTTTTATAATCATATTATATTACATATTTTATCATTAGCATAACAGCAATGAGACTTACGGATGGTAAAATAGTAATAACAATGATCATGGTTATTATTTTCATCGTTTTAACTTATATTGTATTATTGGTTATAATTATTATTATTACGTTTCATTATCATTATTATTATCATTATTATTATTATTATCTATTATTTTCTTATTCATTGTATCATTATGCTATTGTTTTATTGTGATTGTTGTTTTGTGGTTATTATATTCTATTATTATTATTATTATTATTCATATGATGATGATGATGATGATGATGATGAGATGATGATGATGATGATGGATGATGATGAATGATGATGATGATGATGATGATCCTCATCACCATCATCATTCGATCATCCATTTATCATGGTTATAATAGTAATAATAATAAACAAATAATAATAATGATTCTTATTATTATCATATTATTATTATTATTATTCATTTTTATTATTATTATTATTATATTATTACTTTCTATTGTTTGTTATAACTACTATTTGCCATATTACTGTTATATATTATATCTATGATTATTATTTATCATTATTTATTATCATCCATCTCATCATTATTTTGTTATTATTATCATTATTATTCTTATCATAATATTTTCAATCTTATCACTTATCGTTAATTATTAAGTTATTGTCTACTACTACTACTAGTATTTTCCTTTCTCTTATACTATTATCATGATTATTATATTATTTTATTGTTAGTAATATTGTTATACAATAATAATAATCATAATAATAATAATAATAACAATTAGTAGTTATTATATTACTAATTATTATTATAAAATTAATTCATTATTACGTAATTATTATCCTTACTATTATTAATGATGTTGTATTGTTGCCATTGCTGCTGTTCGATGATTATTAGTACATATGAGAATTAATTTCTGTCACTGTAATAAAAATTAATCATCATCCACATATCCACTAGCTAGTCTCAAAGAATGTGCTTAAGTTATTGGAATAAAGATTTCAATGTATTATCTGAAAATAAAATTACTCTATAGCATTAATGTTAGGAACAGTACTATGTCGTGTGTATCACATATACATGTATTTCGTAATAAACCTATTTTGTGTAGGGAGAGTTTTCTAATCGCTGATGTTTAATGTTATATCAATTTGTATGGTTACCCATTAGTTACCCACACATTATATACATTATTTATCCACATGGTGATCGTATATTGTATCGTTATTGTTATGTTCCGAGGATTATCATCGTGTTATATTGAATTATTGTGATAATGAAATATTAATTATAATAGGATGATGATGGAAAGTCTAGTCATATGATAATGATAATAAACAATAATTAGCTTACTATTAATACTACCAGAAGTAATGACAAAAATATTTGATAATGACATTAATAAGATAATTATCTAATGATAAACATAAAATGATAATAACACAATGATAATGATAATACTAAAAACGATAACAAATAGTATAATAATAATATACTAAATAATATAATTAATAGTAGTATTATTGATATGATAATAAAATATAGCTAGTAATAATGATAATGAGAACAATTAATGAAAATAATAGGGATGAAGATTGGTAATAATAATTATTAATAAGAATGATATATTTAATATTAACAAATAATTATAATAATAAAGATAATAATATTCTAATAAAGAT
>NC_051398.1:40924122-40934122 GCF_015228065.2 Penaeus monodon
ATAATAATAATTAATATTATTATTATTATTATGATAATAAAAATAGCGAGGATAATAATGATAATGATAACAATAATGAAAATAATAGTGATGAAGATGGTAATAATAATTATTAATAATACTGATAATATTAATATTAACAAATGATTATAATAACAATAATAACGGTAATAACGATAACGATAATAATAATAATAATAATGGCAATAAAATAATATCAATTATAATAATAAATAAAACGAATAGTTAAAAACTATAGAAAAACAGCAAGAGAAAATAAAGCATGGAAACAGAAAGAAAAGAAGAAGAAAGAAAAAGGAGAAGGAGAAGACGAAGAAAGAAGAAACAAAGGTAAAAAAGAAGAAAAAAGAAGAAAAATGAAAAGAAAAAGAAAAAAGTAAGAAAAAAATTCAGGAGAAAATTTTCTTCAAGAAAATGAGGCGCTGAAGATGTTTTGACCAATAGCTTTAGCAGAGAGTATTGTTCACTAACGAAACCGCTTTTGTTCACCGTCGAAGTTAATATTACACTGATCGGCTTTTCGTCGGCTTTTGTTATTAGCCGAAGTTAATGATTGGAAAACAAGCCTTTGGCATTTTTTCTCTCTTTTAAATATATGTTTATTTATTACTTAATGTTTTCTTTTATCTATTGCATCGTATTTGCTTATTTTAATTGATCTTTCTATTTTTAAAACATGTTTACTCATTTATTTATTATTTGGTTATTTTATTATATCAATTTCTATTAAAAAAATATATATGTTTAAATATTTATTCATTTATATTTTAAGCTATTTATTTAATTTTCATAATTATAATTTTTTCCAAGATATGTTTATTTATTCATTGATAACCTGTTTATTTGATTTTAATATATATATATATATATATATATATATATATATATATATATATATATATATGTGGGTGGGTGCTTCACGTGCATGGTGATGTGAAGCGATGGTGTGGTAGCCTAGATAGTGTTAAGTGCTTGCATGCCTTCTCGCTTGCAGCTTCCACCCCTGGCTAGCCCAGTGCGAAAAAGGGAGCAGCTTCTGCATAAGTCTCCCCTGCCAGGGTCACAGCCTCTCCATCATTAAGACTTCTGCAGTGCCTCCTCGTGGCCACCCATGGGTAACTGGGTACCTTGCGGTCCCAGGCTAAATCTGTGGGGGATCTCGGAGCAGCAGGAGGCCCCAGAGGTACGGAGTTATGGCCCACCGGCGTGTGGACACGCTCTGGCTTCGTACCAACTCCTGCCCCCTAGCCACCCGGGGGAAATGGGGCGGCTCGGGGGAGTGGGGCCTTGCCAGTCCTCCTCCCCCCAGAATGACCCTCTGGCAACGTCGTTTTTAAATGGAAATGCTGGGGGGAGGGTGTTGTCCCTCCCACCCAGCAAGTAAGGCGGGCTGTGGGTCCCGCTGGGAGGGCAAATGTCGGGGTGCAGGATTGGAGCGAGAGTTACTCGTCCCGCCTGCGCCCCGGCAGGCGCCAACCCACCATGAAGCTTGTGGGGGAAAGCCCTCGGGAACCCCACAGGTGGATAGGCGGTCCCACAGCCTGCCGACCCCCTTTATCTGGGGCTGTGTTGGCGGGTGCGGCAGAGGTGGCGTGCACCCGGAGTGACCACCCGAGGCTTAACCTCAGGCGTGCTTTCTGGGTAGGGTGCTTGGAACATCCGGTCCTTGCGGCAGGATGAGCGGTTACCTCTGCTATCGCGGGAATTGAAGCGACTGGGAGTTGAGGTGGCTGCCCTCTCAGAGGTGAGAAGACCTGGTAGCGGCACGACTGGTGGGTGTTACACCTACTACTGGTCGGGCCGCAGCGATGGTCACCACCTCCAGGGTGTAGCCATAGCCATCTCCAGTCGACTTCAGCCTGCGGTAGTCGAGGTGACACCGGTTGATGAGCGTATCATGGCATTGAGACTGAAGCATGCTTTTGGCTTCATGTCTCTTATTGCTGTATACGCTCCTACCGATGTACATAAAACCGATGTGAAAGAGGCGTTCTACCCAACTCGCATCTGTGGCAGACGATTGTCCCCGGCGAGACATTCGCATTGTTCTGGGCGACTTTCAATGCGGTATCCCGGCTGTGACCGAGCTGGCTACGAGATGTCTGTCGGCCCCCATGGCTCGGGAGCTGATCCCAGCAGCGAGAATAGCCTCCTTCTCCGGGACTTTGCAGGAGAATGAGGATCTCTGGCTCCTGGTACCAGCGCTCCAACTCGCATCGCTGGACTTGGTACAGCGATACGGGTACAGTGGCCAAGGAGATCGACTACATTCTTGTTAGCACGCATGGAGGATCCTCCAGAACTGCAGGGTTTACCGGAGTGCTGAGTTCTGTGGCACCGACCATAGGCTGCTTGTGGCTACCCTGCGGGTCCACTTCAAAACTCCCCGTCCCTCCAGTGGCCACCCTAAGGTGTTTCACTTGGACAGACTAAGGGAGGAGGAGTGTGCCCGTGGGTTCGCCACGGCAGTCTCTGATCGATTCTCAGAAACCAGCAACCTGACGGATCCAGTTGCTCTGTGGGAGTCCTTCAAGCGCATAACACTCGAAGCAGCTCAGGAGTCCATTGGCGTACGCCCAAGGACAAGGCAGAATACCATCTCCCTGGAGACATTAGAGGCCACTGAAGCGTGTCGCAAGGCTCGGCTAAATGGGAATCAAGTCTTGCGTCGTTCCATGGTGCGTAGGGCTCGGACACTGCTGAGAAGGGACAAGGAACAGTTCATCAGGAATCTTGCTGAGGAGGTCGAAGGCCATTTCTTGGTAAATGACCTTCGCCCTGCCTACCAAGCCCTGAGAAAACTGAACCCTAAGCCCTCCTCACAGATGACTGCAGTCCGATCAGCGGATGGACGGATCATCTCAGATCATGTTGGGGTTCGTGAACGTTGGGCTGAGTATTTTGAACAGTTTGTACCAGGTGGATCCTCCAACGTTAGCTTGGATGCAAGCGATGTCTCAGTGCCTGTGCCGGACCCACCCATCAGCGAGGAACCTCCTTCCCTAACAGAGGTTAGGCTGGCGATTTCCAAGTTGAAGAGTGGGAAAGCTGCAGGCATATGTGATATCCCTGCTGAACTGCTAAAGGCTGGGGGGTGAACCTATGGCTCGGGGCCTGCATACAGTCCTGACTGCCATTTGGCAGTCTGGTACCATTCCCCCTGACCTGCTGAGGGGCGTGGTCATCCCTCTCTGGAAGGGGAAAGGGGATCGATGGGACTGTAGCAACTACCGTGGCATTACACTGCTCAGCATACCAGGCAAGGTTCTCGCTCACATTCTTCTGAAACGGATCCGCAACCACCTACTGAGGCACCAGAGACCGGAGCAGTCTGGATTTACTCCTGGCAAGTCCACATAGACCGTATCCTAGCGCTTCGAGTAATTGTGGAACGCCGTCGTGAGTTTGGTCGTGGGTTGCTTGCAGCCTACATCGACCTCAAGAAGGCGTTTGACTCGGTGCATCGGGAATCGCTATGGGAGATCCTGAGGCTCAGGGAATTCCGACACAGATTATTGGCCTGATAGCAAGCCTCTATACTGGTACTGAAAGTGCTGTAAGTGTGGTGGGGGTATGTCGAACTTCTTCCCTGTTAATTCAGGGGTGAGGCAAGGCTGTGTCCTTGCACCCACACTTTTCAACACTTGTATGGACTGGATAATGGGCAGAGCTACTAGCCAAAGTCAGTGCGGAGCAACACTAGGCAATATTAAGGTCTCGGACCTTGACTTTGCCGACGATGTTGCCATCCTATCTGAGTCCTTGGAGTCACTTGTGGCGGCTCTTGATGCATTTAGCAATGAGGCGAAGCCCCTAGGCTTAGAGGTCTCCTGGACCAAGACCAAGATTCAGGACTTTGGGGGCCTGTTAGGGGAACCCGTTCAGTCGATCCATGCTTGCGGCGAGGACGTTGAAGTCACAGAAAGTTTTACATACCTTGGTAGCGTAGTCCATATCTCTGGGTTGTCAGACCAGGAAGTCAGTAGACGGATTGGTCTGGCAACAGGAGCCATGAACTCGATCACAAGAGCGTTTGGAGATGTCGGTACCTATGCAGAAGGACCAAGCTGCGTGTCTTCAAGGCCTTGATACTTCCAGTTTTGCTCTATGGAAGCGAAACCTGGACGCTATCCAGTGCCTTGGAGTCTCGCCTTGATGCCTTTTGTAACAAGTCCCTTCGCCGGATCATGGGGTACAGTTGGCAGGACCACGTGTCCAACCGGCGGTTACACGTGAGACTGGCATGGACCTGTTACTTGCATAATCCGGGATCGCCAACTCAGGCTATATGGCCACCTAGCTCGCCTCCCTATGGACGACCCTGCCCACCAGGTTGTCTCTCTGCGAGACAACCCTGGGTGGAGGAGACCTGTGGGACGTCCTAGGAGATCATGGCTTGGGCAGCTCGACGAGACCTGTCGTGAGGAACTAGAGATGGGCCGTGTGCCTGCCTGGAGACTCGCCTCGAGGGATCCTCGTGGCTGGAAGCGAAGGGTGGATGCGGCCATGCGCCCCCGTCGGCGTTAGCCCCTTGATGATGATGATGATATACATATGTATATATATATACATATATATACATACATATATATATTTTTTTCTTTTCTTTTTCTACAATTTGTTTACGATCATGAGAAATTCTTTATGTTTTGAAGATTTCAAAAATAGTATGCTATTGTAAGGATCCAGTTTGTATATTTGTTTGTCAGATTTTTGAAAAATTATTTTATTTATTTATTTATTTATTTATTTATTATTATTATTGTTATTTTTATTTAGAAAAAGCAACAGAAGATATATAAAAATTGTGATGATGGTGGTGACGAAAATGATGAAAATTACAATAATGATTGTGTTAATGATGATGAGAGTATTAATTATGATAAAGATGACGGATATGATAAAAATGACAATTATGATAATAATGATAAATATTACTTATGATAAAGATGGTGACGAAAATGAAAATAACGATAATGATAATAATGATAATTACGGAGCAGTAAAGTAAATTAATGGAATAATGATAGTAACTGTAACTAATATTTAGAGAAAATGCAAAAAAAATCTGGAACAATGAAAATGAGAATTATTAAAAGACAGAGAAGATTAGTGATAAAAAGATGTGAAAGGGAATGAACAATAAGAAAAAAAAAAGTCAATGAGAATACGAAAACTAATGATCATAATTAATAATAATGACTAATTAATTACAATCACATTATCAATCAAGGGGATTGCAGAAAAAAAAAAAATCATATAATGACTATGTTTGTTGATTTATTTCTCTATCTATTTATCTATCTGTATTCATTCACCTTTTTACTCATTTTATATTTCCTTATTTTTATTTGACTTATTTTTAGTTATTTATTCACTTTTTTTTAACCCACTTTTCCTATATCTTCATTATTTCCATAAGCGACTGAGAATGAGCGACGTAGCATTGCGAAAATAAGTGAAATAATTAACACGTAGGAAAATACAACGAAATATAATACGAAGAAGGAAAAGTGACAAACTACGAGAAGAGATAACATGAAATGCGATAGAAAAGAATAAATATATTGGATAAAGAAAAAGAAATAGAAAAAAAGAAAAAGAAAGAGAAATAACAAAGAAATAAATAAGGAAATAGATAATAAGGAAACAGATAATTACAATATAAAGTGTAATGCGAATTAAGATAACGGAATACGAAAATGGATGATGATAGATAAAACAAAAGAAGTAATTATAAAAGGAAAATATGAGTAAACGATAAAGAATGACGATAAAGAACGTGATAAAGACAATGGTGATAACAGCACTGATGAAAATAATTATGGTAATGATAATCAGGATAATGATATCAATAACAATGATGCAAATAATTATGGTAATGATAATCAGGATAATAATATCAATAACAATGATGAAAATTATAATCATAATGGCATTGATAATGATATAGACGATAACAACAATAATATTGATGATAATCATAGTATTAGTAATAATAATGATAATGATTATATAAATAATGATTATGTTAGCATAATATTTTTAATGAATCAATGATAATCATCATCATCATCATAATAATAATAATAATAATAATAATAATAATAATAATAATGATAATGGTGATAATGATTATTATGATGATTATAATAATATCACAATGATGATGATGATGATGATGATGATGATGATGATGATGATGATGATGTTAGTAGCAGTAGCAATAATAATGATAATAATAATAGTAATGATAATAATTATAATGATAGTACTAGTACTAGTAATAATAATAACAACAGCAATAATAATAATTATAATAATGATAATAATAATAATAATAATGATAATGATAATGATAATAATGATAATGATAATAAAGATAATAATGATAATAGATGATAATAATGTAGATAATAACAATAGCTTGATTTTGAATAGATAATTAATAAAGATAATAACAACTCGAAAGTGCCTTAGAAATAATCATTGCAACAATTTGCAACATAAAGGAACACTGATTTATTTTGATCGGAAAAGAGAAATTAAAGAACAATAAAACAAAAAACGAAGGTGGTAGATGGAGGACAAGAAGGAGAAAAAGAAATAAAATAAAGGGAGAGAGAAAGATACAGAATAAAAGGAAGAGATGTAGGAAGAAGAAGAAAATGGAAAAAGGAGAAGGAAATACACGAAAAAAAAAACAAGAAGAATAAGGAACACAAGAATCACATGAGAAATATGACAACAAGAACAACAAAAACATTCATTGAAACAAATGACAAAAAAAAAAATATTCCTTGACAGTAATTCCTTCATGTGACTTAAACGTAAACAAAAAGAAACAGCTACAAATTACAACACAGAAAAACAGACAACAAACAAATAACAACAATAACAAACAACAACAGATAACAAACAAATAACAGACAACAACAAAACTAAGAAACAACAAACAATAAAACAAGCAACAAACAAACAAACAAATAAAACAAGCAACAAACAAACAAAATGAAACAAGCAACAAAAAATCAAAACAACAAAAGCAACAACAAACAAACAAAACAAGCAACAAACAAACAATAAAACAAGCAACAATCAACAGACAATCAAATTCAAGGACTGAGTGATACGTAGAGTTCATTACCGGGTGTAAGACGATGCAAAAATGACCCTTCTTGCACCTGCGGGGTTTGTCACCTTCTTGACCCGAGAGATTTGTCTTCTTCCTGTTGTTTTCCTCTTTTCTTGTTTCCCTTTCTTTCTTCTATTCATCCTCTTCACCTTTCTCCTATTCCTTCATTTTCTTTATTTTTCACTTCGTTCTTATTCTCGCTTCAGTTTCGTTCGGTTTCCTGTCTTCTTCTCCGTCTTTTCTCGTCATCTCTCTTCTTTTATCCCTTTCTCTCCCTCTTATTCCCTTCTTCTGTTCTTCCTTATCCTTTCTACTCTTTCGCCCTTTTTCTCTCCCTACCTCATGCCTTTTCGTCCTCTCCCTTTTCTCTTCTCTCTCCCTGTCTCTCCTTTCATTTTCTTCATTCTTTCCTTCCCTCTTATCTCCTTTTTTTTGTCCCTTTCTCTTATTCCTTCCATTTTCTCTCTATTCTCCTCTCTTTCCACTTCTCACTGTTTGTTCCTTTATCCACCCCCCCCCTCTTTCTCTCCATCACTTCCCTCCTCCCACTGCCTCTCCTTATCCCCCTCCTCACCATCCCTCTCCCTTCTCCCTCCCCTTCCCCTTTCCCTCTCCCTCCCTCTCCACCCTCCCTCTTCACGCTCCCTATCCTTCCTCCTCTTTCTCAATCACCTTACTCCACCCTCCCTATCCTGCTTCCCCTCCCTTCTCTTCCTCCACCTTCCCTCTCCCAGTCTCTCCCTTCCTCCCTTCCTCTCCCCCTTCCTCCTCTCTCTCCACCACCTGTCTCCTCCTCCCCCCTTCCAACTCTCCCTCACCCCCTCTCTTTCCACCACCCTTTCCCCTACCTCCTTCCCCCCTCCCCTCTCCTTCTCCCCCCTTCCCCACCCCTCCCCCTCTCCCTCCCTCTCCCTCTCCCCCCTTCCCGACCCTTCTCCTACTCACCCCCTCTCTTTCCACCACCCTTTCCCCTACCTCCCTTCCCCCCTCCCCTCTCCTTCTCCCCCTTCCCCACCCCTCCCCCTCTCCCTCCCTCTCCCTCTCCCCCCTTCCCGACCCTTCTCCTACTCTCCCTCCCTCTCCCCCTTCCCCACCCTTCTCCTCCTCTCCTTCCCCCCCTCCCCTCTCCTTCTCCCCCCTTCCCCACCCCTGCCCCTTCCCCACCTCTCCCCCTCTCGCTCTCTCCCCCTCTCCCCTCCTTCCCTCCCTCTCCCCCTCTCGCTCCCCCCCTTCCCCACCTCTCTTCCTCTCCCCCCTTCCCCACCCATCCCTCTCCCCTCCTTCCCTCCCTCTCCCCCTCTCGCCCCCCCCTTCACCACCCCCACCCCCTCCCCCCTATGAAAATGCGGCACTGAAGCGTCACCCTAACCTCCGCCCACTGAAATTAATTACAATCAAATGAGACATTAATTTCGCCTTTTCCCGTTTGGATCCGGACGGTGCCAGAAAGGTTCGTTCTCCAGCGTCGGGGGAAGGACGAGCGGGAACTGAGCGATGTCTTGTGGTGATGAACGAAGAGAAAGGACAAGAGGAGAGAAAGAATTAGGAAAAAAATAAGGAAACACGAGAAAGAAAGGGGAGGGAGGGAGAGAGAGAGAGAGAGAGAGAGAGAGAGAGAGAGAGAGAGAGAGAGAGAGAGAGAGAGAGAGAGAGAGAGAGAGAGAGAAAAGAAAGAGAAGAGAAGAGAAGAGAAGAGAAGAGAAGAGAAGAGAGAGAGAGAGAGAGAAGAGAAGAGAAGAGAAGAGAAGAGAGAGAGAGAGAGAAGAAAGAGAAGAGAAGAGAAGAGAAGAGAAGAGAGAGAGAAGAGAAGAGGAAGAAGAAGAAGAACATCTTCCAAGTTATTCCGAGTTACGAGACAGGTACAGATTTCCAAAGAGATTTTTTCGGGCAAGGGCAGAAAAAGAGAGAAAAAATACCTTTGATAATGTTACATTTCGGAGTTAAAGGAGGCTCTGTGATGTGGCGAGAGAGAGAGAATGGGAGAAAGAGGGAGAGAGAACAAGAGAAAAGTGGTTGGAAGAAGCAGAGGATGAAGGAAAGAAGTGGTAGATCTGGTGATGTTGGAGAGAGAGAGGGAGACTGAGAGGGAGGGAGGGGGCTGGGAGGGAGGAGGGAGGGGAAGGAGGGAGGGAGGAATGGGGCTGGGAGGGAGGAAGGGGGGAAAGGAGGGAGGGAGGGAGGAAAGGATGAAAGGAGGGAGGAGGGAGGGAGGAAAGGAGGGAGGGAAGGAGAGAGAGAGAGAGAGAGAGAGAGAGAGAGAGAGAGAGAGAGAGATAATATAAATATAAAGTAATGTAAATAGAGACAATTGAACAGACATAGATATAGCGAGAGAGGGAAGGGTCACTGTCACAGCCTCCCCCCTCCTCTCCCCCTCCCCCCTCCCTCCCCGTGTCCCTCGAGGCCCCAACTCCTCACTGATTTATGAAGGGAATCATCACACGATGCACCAAACCTTCATTCATAACCTAACGAGATCCTGAGCGAGAGACCGTAGGTGAGGAGATGCGAAGGAGAGAGAGAGAGAGAGAGAGGGAAAGAAAGAAAGAAAGAAAAAAAGAGAGGTGTCTTTAAGATGCCACATTTCATTACAGCTTCATTTCCATCCATGACGTGACACTTTCTTCTCTTCCACCAAGAGGCGTGGCTGGTTTTCTTGGCTCGGTCTCTCTCCCCTTCGGCCCCTCCTCTGTCGCCTCCACACCTCCAATTTGCATATATACCCCGACGTCATACCTTCCTACTCGGGAACCCAAACTCCTTGTTGAAATTCCGTTGATCATTAATAGAGCCGCGGAAATGCTCCGAGAATGCTAGTTCAGAGCGGGCGAGCGAAAGAAAGAA
>NC_051398.1:40959122-40961622 GCF_015228065.2 Penaeus monodon
ATACTTCTCTTTATAATTCCTCTATCCTTCATTTAGCTGTTGAATTTTCCTTCTTCCTTCTATATATATATATAAAAAGGTAGCAACGACTTTCATGCGTGATTTCCCCCGGAGCGGAAGTTCGACCGCAGCTTGCCAGTCTAACAAAATCCGAAATTTTACCCGAAACTTTTCCTTAAAACTCAATTACTCGGGTCCTTTGTCCTTAGAACAAACCTCAAAACCTCAAAAACGGAAATGAAAAAGTGGAAAGAAACAAAGAAATCGACTATACACTGATATATCAAGAGAGGGAGAGTGTGGGAGAGAGGGAGGGAGGGAAAGAGGGAGAGAGAGAGAGGGAGAGGGAGGGAGGGAGGGAGGGAGGGAGGGAGGAAGGGAGGGAGGGAGAGAGAGAGAGAGAGAGAGAGAGAGAGAGAGAGAGAGAGAGAGAGAGAGAGAGAGAGAGAGAGAGAGCGAGAGAAAGAGAGAGAATAACCGAGTGAGTGAGTGAGACAGAGAGAGGGATAGAGACAAACAATGAGACAGATTAAGACAGAGAGAGAAAGAAAGAGGGAGAGAGAAACAGAAAAAAGAGAGGAAAACAGAAGAAGAAAGAAGAGAGAAGAAGCAGATACAAAGAAAGAAAAAAGAGAGAAAGAAAACTCAAGACAGACAGACGACCGAGAAAGAGAATGAGAGGCGAGTGTGAGACAGCGCGCGCGGGGAGAGAGAGAGAGAGAGAGAGAGAGAGAGAGAGAGAGAGAGAGAGAGAGAGAGAGAGAGAGAGAGAGAGAGAGAGAGAGAGAGAGAGCCGGGGTCTCTCATTTGAGCGCTGGCCTCGGTTCCTCCAGCCTCCTACTCTGTGATAAAGCTGTCAAGGCGGAGAAAATTATACATTCCGGATCGCCAAATCAAATTCAATTATGGAACTGCTCATCGCCCGCTGCTCGATGTCTGTCATTAACCGCCGCACAAGACAACACCACTATAATAAACATTTGATAATTTGCTCGTATTTCTTTGGCTGTACAAGGGCGATTTTCCACTCCCCCCCCCCCCTCTTCCCTCTTCCCCTTCCGTCTCCCCCCTCCTTTTCTCAGTTATGGTGTTTATCGCAGATTGGGTTTCGGGAAATGAAACCCTCAAAGATGTTATTTCAATTACCAGCATACAAAAGACATGTTCTCCAGGGATATTCTGTTATTGATATAGTCATTTGTTCCTTGTTCTGTCGTTATCATGGGTAAGATTTTTGTGTTTTCGTACCTACCATCCGCTCATAACGTGGTCGATTTTATTTTTTTCACATTATCATTATTTCCGTAATATCGGCTTGTTTAAAACACGTGTCTTAAGAATGATCAGAATCCACAAAACCTGTTATCACACTATTTTGAAGTAAATAACCTAAAGACAAAACTGTTTCCATTTCCTATAAACTCCAAATTCTTTATCAACAAAACAAACATCCCTAACACTCATTATTCATGTTGACAAATGTAGAAGAGGTATGAATGAGAATGAATATTTTCACAATACGAGAGATGTGTTTAAACCGGTTTCGATTCTATCTTATATGTCTGACGAAGATATATTAGAAACCAGTTAATGAGAATGAATATCTTCACAATACAAGAGAAGTATTTTATCTGACGAAGATGTATTCGAAACCGGTTAAACACATCTCTTGTCTTGTCAAGATAATCATTCTTATTCATATCTTTTCTACAATATATATATATTTTTCTTGACTAACGACCCAAGTGCTAAATTATCCTAACGTGTCATAATTACCATACCTTGTTGAATTAACGACCATATAACGTTCTTGTTCGAATTTCGAGACCATTTCGGTGAAACTGCTGTCCTGTTTACTCATTATTTCGTAAAACATTGACCGAAATACTGATATCTGTCCATCACAAGGTCAGTGTTGTGTACTTGAGCTCCTCATTATGCGGTAAATAAACATGAAAGGAAACCGCATATGATGATTGACAATAACGTGAAAAATATAAAAGATACGAGAGACAAAAAACGATGATGGACAAAGAGTTAAAAGGAAGAAAGGAAGAAAAAAGAGAAAGAGGGATATGTAAAGATGAAAGACGAAGATGTAGATAGATAAACAGGTAAAAGACATTTTGTAATTATGCTTTCCGACTTCACACATAACCCAACATGCTCTTATCACCGGAACGAGACTGGACACACACACACACACACACACACACACACACACACACACACACACACACACACACACACACACACACACACACACACACACACACACACACACACACACACACACACACACGCACACACACACACACATACACACACACACACACACACACACACACACACACACACACACACACACACACACACACACACACACACACACACACAATATATATATATATATATATATATATATATATATATATATATATATATATATATATATATATATATCGCGCTAAATTTCAGAACCTAGAGATTTGGTCTCACA
>NC_051398.1:40963897-40971525 GCF_015228065.2 Penaeus monodon
TACGGTCCCTTAATGGCTCAGAGCCTTAGCCTATTTCTCTAATGATCAAGAGCCGCCACAAGTGCTCCAAGGACTCAGATAGGATGGCAACATCGTCGGCAAAGTCAAGGTCCGAGACTTAATATTGCCTAGTGTTGCTCCGCACTGACTTTGCTATAGCTCTGCCCATTATCCAGTCCATACAAGTGTTGAAAAGTGTGGGTGCAAGGACACAGCCTTGCCTCACCCCTGAATTAACAGGGAAGAAGTTCGCATACCCCCACCACACTTTACAGCACTTTCAGTACCAGTATAGAGGCTTGCTATCAGGCCAATAATCTGTGTCGGAATTCCCTGAGCCTCAGGATCTCCCATAGCGATTCCCGATGCACCGAGTCAAACGCCTTCTGAGGTCGATGTAGGCTGCAGCAACCCAGACCAACTCACGACGGCGTTTCCAAAATTACTCGAAGCGCTAGTATACGGTCTATTGTGGACTTGCCAGGAGTAAATCCAGACTGCTCCGGTCTCTGCGAGAACCTTGCCTGGTATGCTGAGCAGTGTAATGCCACGGTAGTTGCTACAGTCCCATCGATCCCCTTTCCCCTTCCAGAGAGGATGACCACGCCCCTCAGCAGGTCAGGGGGAATGGTACCAGACTGCCAAATGGCAGTCAGGACTGTATGCAGGCCCCGAGCCATAGGTTCACCCCCAGCCTTTAGCAGTTCAGCAGGGATATCACATATGCCTGCAGCTTTCCCACTCTTCAGCTTGGAAATCGCCAGCCTAACCTCTGTTAGGGTAGGAGGTTCCTCGCTGATGGGTGGGTCCGGCACAGGCACTGAGACATCGCTTGCATCCAAGCTAACTGTTTGGAGGGTCCACCTGGTACAACTGTTCAAAATACTCAGCCCAACGTTCACGAACCCAACATGATCTGAGATGATCCGTCCATCCGCTGATCGGACTGCAGTCATCTGTGAGGAGGGCTTAGGGTTCAGTTTTCTCAGGGCTTGGTAGGCAGGGCGAAGGTCATTTACCAAGAAATGGCCTTCGACCTCCTCAGCAAGATTCCTGATGACTGTTCCTTGTCCCTTCTCAGCAGTGGGCCGAGCCCTACGCACCATGGAACGACGCAAGACTTGATTCCCATTCAGCCGAGCCTTACGACACGCTTCAGTGGCCTCTAATGTCTCCAGGAGATGGTATTCTGCTTGTGGCTTCATTGGGCGTACGCCAATGGACTCCTGAGCTGCTTCGAGTGTTACGCGCTTGAAGGACTCCCACAGAGCAACTGGATCCGTCAGGGTTGCTGGTTTCTGAGAATCGGTCAGAGACTGCCGTGGCGAACCCACGGGCACACTCCTCCTCCCTTAGTCTGTCCAAGTGAAACACCTTAGGGTGGCCACTGGGGGGACGGGGAGTTTTGAAGTGGACCCGCAGGGTAGCCACAAGCAGCCTATGGTCGGTGCCACAGAACTCAGCACTCCGGTAACCCTGCAGTTCTGGAGGATCCTCCATCGCGTGCTGACAAGAATGTGGTCGATCTCCTTTGGGCCCCATTACCCGTATCGCTGTACCAAGTCCAGCGATGCGGTTTGAGCGCTGTAACCAGGAGCCAGAGATCCATTTCTGGACCTAGCAAGTCCGAGAAGGGCTATTCCTGCTGGGATCAGCTCCCGAGCAGGGGCCGACAGACATCTGTAGCCAGCTCGTCACAGCCGATCGCATTGAGTCGCCCAACAATGCGTGTCTCGCCGGGGCAACGTCTGCCACAGATGCGAGTTTGGCGTAGAACGCCTCTTCACATCGGTTTTATGTACATCGGGAGGAGCGATACAGCAAATAAGATACATACGCCAAAAGCATGCTTCAGTTCTCAATGCCAGGATACGCTCATCCCCCGGTGTCTACCTCGACTACCCGCAGGCTCTGAGTTCGACTGGAGAATGGCTATGGTGCTACACCCTGGAGGTGTTGACCACGCTCGCCCGACCATAGTAGGTGTAACCACCACACTGACGTGGCCGCTACCAGGTCTTTTCTCACCTCTGAGAGGGCAGCCTGCCTCACTCCCAGTCGCTTCAATTCCCGCAGATAGCAGAGGTATCCGCCATCCTGCCGCAATAGGACCGTAAGATGTTCCATACGCCTACCCGGAAAGTGCACGCCGAGTTATAGCCTCGGAGGTCACTCCGGTTGCCCGCCACCCTGCCGCAACCCGCCACAACACAGCCCCCAAAAGATAAAGGAGGGTCGGCAGAGCTGTGGGACCGCTATCCACCTGTGGGTGTTCCCGATGGGCTTTCCCCCCACAAGCTTCATGGTGAGGTTGGCGCCTGCCGGGGCGCAGGCGGGACGAGTAACTCTCGCTCCAATCCTGCACCCCGACATTTGCACCTCACCAGCGGGACCCACAGCCGCCTTACTTGTCTGGGTGGAAGGGACCCACACCACCTCCCCCCAGCAATTTTCCATTTAAAACGACGTTGCCAGAGGGTCATTCTGGGGGAGGAGGACTGGCAAAGCCACTCTCCCCCGAGCGCCCTCCCATTTCCCCGGAGGTGGCTAGGGCAAGGAGTTGGTACGAAGCCAGAGCGTGTCCACACGCCGGTGGGCCATAACTCACGTACCTCTGGGGCTCCTGCCCTGCTCCGAAGATTCCCCCCAAGATTTGCCTGGGACCGCACAGGTACCCAGTTAACCCATGGGTTGCCCACGAGAGAGCTAAAACACTGCAGAAGTCTAATGATGAGAGGCTGTGACCGGCCAGGGGAGACCTTATGCGAAGCTGCTCCGTTTTTCATGCACTCTGGGCTAGCCAGGGTGGAAGACTGCACGAGAAGGCATGCAGCACTTACACTATCTAGGCTAATAACCACCTCCATCGCTTCAACATCACCTATGCACGTGAAGCACCCACACCAGCATATATATATAATATATAATTATATATTATATATATATAAATATATATATATATATTAAAATCAAATAACACAGGTTATAAAGGAATAAAGTTAACATATCTTGGAAAAAATTATAATTATAGAAAATAATAAATGCTTAAAATTATACAATAGAATAGATATTTAACATATATAAATTTTTTTATAGAAATTTGATATACTAAAAATAACCAAAATAATAATAATGAGTAAACATGTTTATTAAAAATAGAAAGATCAATTAAATAAGCAATGACTATGCCAATAGATAAAAGACAAAACATTTAAGTAAATAAATAAACATATATTTAAAGAGAGAAAAAAATGCCAAAGGCTTGTTGTTCCATCATTAACTTCGGCTATAACAAAAGCCGACGAAAACCGATCAGTGTAATTTAATTCGACGGTTGAAACAAAAGCGGTTTCGTTTAGTGAACAATAACTCCATGCTACAGCTATTGGTCAAAACATCTTCAGCGCCCTCATTTTCTTGAAGAAAATATTTCTCCCTGAATTTTTTTCTTACTTTTTTCTTTTTCTTTTCATTTTTTTCTTTCCTTTCTTTTTTATTTCGCCTTTTTTTTTACTTTTTTTTTCTCTCTGATATTTTTCTTTTTTTCACTTTTCTTTTTCTTTTCATTTTTTCTGCTTTTTTCTCTTGAGGTGTTTTAACCTTTTTTCTTCTATTCTTCGGTCTTCTCCTTCTCCTTTTTCTTTCTCTTCTTCTTTCTTTCTTGTTTTCCATCTTTAATTTCTCTTGCTGTTTTTCTATAGTTTTTTAACTATTCGTTTTTATTATTATTATAATTGATATTCTTTTATTGCCATATATATTATTATGATTATTATCGTTATCGTGTTATTACCGTGTTATTATATGTTATTATAATCATTTTTTTTATCTCTATATCATTAGTAGTTTTATTATCATTATTATTTTTTTATTATTATTATTATCTTTTATTAGAATATTATTATCTTTATTATTTATAATTATTTGTTAATATTCATATTATCAGTATTCTTAATAATTATTATTACCTATCTTCATCACATATTTATTTTCATTATTGTTATCATTATCATTATTATCCTCGCTATTATTTTATTACATAATAATAATAATAATATTAATTAGGTTATTATTATTATTATATTTTATTACTATTGTTTCGTTTTTAGTATTATCATTATCTTAGTGTTATTATCATTATTATGTTTTCATTAAGATAATTTCATTTTAATGCATTATCATATATTTTTTTCATTACTTCTGGTATAAAATAGTATCTAATTTTGTTATTATCATTATCATATTACTATTTTCATCATCATCCTTATTATCATTAATATTACATTACGACAATAATTACAATATAAACAGCGTGTAATAATCGGAACATAACAAAAACGATAAAAATAATCCATCCATGTGATAAATAATGTAATAATGAAAAATAATGGAAACGCTAAAAAAATTATAAAACTTACCATCACGATAGAAAACCCTCCCACACAAATATTTATTACAAAATACATGTATATGTACACGACATAGTATTTTCCCTACAGTAATGCTTGGGTTATTTTTTTTTCAGATAATCCAATTTGAATCTTTATTCCAAAAATTTTAAACCATTTTTGGAATATCTAGTGATAATGGGATGATTAAAATTTAATTTTTTTACATGACAAAAATTATTTTCAAGTAAAAAATCATCAAACAGCCAAAAACAAAAATAGCAACAAATAATATGTAATGATAAAAATTTGATAATAAAAATAATTATTAAATAATAAAAGTAATAATAAATAATAATAATGTTATTAATTATTTTATTATTATTTTTATTATTATAACATATTACAAAAAAATAAATAAAAATAATAATCTGATAAAGTAAAAAAAGAAAATGAAAATAATTTTATATAACAATAAAATTTAAAAATACGATAATGTAATTTGAAAAAAATAATGATAATAATAAAATGATAATAATAAAAAAAATAATGATGAGAGATATCAAATAATGTAAATAATATCTGATAATAAAAAATAAAACAGTAATGGCAAATAGTATTATAACAAAAATAAAAGTAATAAAATTTAATAATAATAATAAAAATAAGAAATAATAAAAAATAATGAAAATAAAAATAATCATTTTATTATTTTTTTTTTTATTATTATTTTATTTAAAAATGATATGATGATGATGAGGAGATATGATCACATCATCATCACATCATCACATCACATCATCATCATCCCTCATACACATCAACCCCATCATCATCATGAAAAAATAAAAATAAAAATAATAATAAAAAAACAAAACAATAAAAAAACAAAAATAACAAAAAATGTAACAAAAATAATAATAATAATAATAATAATAAAAATTAAAATAATTAAAATAAATAAAGAAAAAAGTAATAAAATAATTTTTAAAAAATAATTTAACAAAATAAAAAAAAGATGAAAATAAAAACAATGATAATTTTTATTTCTATTATTACCATCATCGCAGTATCATTGCTGTTTTGCTAATGTAAAAATAGTAAAATAATATGTTTTAAAAAATATTTTAAAATAATGGCAAAATAAAATAATTAAAAGTTAATAATAATCATGTAATAAAAATCATCAAAAATAATAAAAAATTTTTATAAAAATAAAATTTGACCTCATAATAAAAATTAACTAAAAAATCCCACACTGAAAAAAATCGTAATAATATCAATACAAAAATATTACCAAAAAAAAGTTAATGATATTACTTTTTGTCAGTAATAACATATCAACAAAAAACAATGATAATAACGGGAATAATGAAATGAAATAAAAGTGATAACACTAAATAATATCAGTTACAATAAAGCTACTAATAAAAAATGATAATATTGATTGTAATAAAAAATTAAACTGAAAAATAATAACAAAAAACAACAACAACCAAAATGTAATAAAAATAATAGTAATAATAATATAAAATCAATAAGTAAAAATGATAATAACATTACTGAAAAATAATAAAAAATAACAATATTTTATATAAAAATAACAAAACAATAAAGATAATAATAAAATAATTTCTGTATAATTATTTTTTTTTTTATTACTAGTATTAAAAAAATAATAAAAACCGTTAACTTATTATAATATTATGATGAACTGATGATGATATTATACTAAAAGCTGATAAAAAATAATTTAATATAATTACTAAAATTTTTTCATTATCACCGGGTATAGCAGCAGTGTTGTAGGAGTAATAAAAACAATAATAAAAAAAATGATAATAATAATAACAATTATATCTTTTATCATTAAATTTATAAAACTATTTTTATTATTACCATTACTATTATTTTTTTTTTTATTATTACTAAACTATTATCATATTTAAACTATAAAAATTAAAAAATAATAATAAAAATAATAATAATTTAAAAATAGACTAACAATAATAATATAACAATAATATAAAACAAAAATAAAAATCATAAAATTTAAAAATAAATATCTGTGATAATATTCATAATCAATAAAATTTTAACAAAAATAATTATGATAAAATAAAACAAAAATAAATAATAATATAAAAAAAAAAAAAAAAAATTTTTATTAAAAAAAATAATAAAAAAAATACTAATCATTATAAAATAATAACTTAAAAATAGTAAAATTAATTAATAAAATTTTTTTTATTATTATTATTACTATATTATGATAAAATGATGATTTTGGATAACAAAAAACAATAATAATAAAAATAATAATAAAATAATAAGATAAAACAAAAACAATAAAAATAATAATAATAATATAATAAAAATAATAAAAGAAAAAATAAATAATTTTTTATTTATTAATTATTATAAAAATAATAATATAACAAATTTAATAACAAAAAATACAAAAAAATAATAATCATTATTTTATTACTATGTTAATGTAACAAAATGAGATTTTGGCAATAACAACAAAACAAAAATATAAAATGCAATAATAATGATAACAATAACAAAAATAAAAAAATATAAAGATAATAAAAAATAACAAAGAAATAATAAAAATAATAAAAACAACAACAACAAAATAATAAAAATAATTTTAATAATAATATAAAATTTGAAATAAAAATAAAATAAAGAAAAACAATGGGAATAAATGATGATAAAATAACAAAAATAATAACAACAACAAACAAAATAAAAAATTTAAATTAGATAAAAAGCCCAAAATGAAAAAAAATGTAATAATAAAAAAAAAATAATAAAAATAGTAATAATATTAAAATAATAATATTTAAAATAAAATAATAATAATGATATAAATAAAATATAAAAAATATTATAATAATAATAATAAAAATAATAATGATGATGAAATAAAAAAATTAAAATAATTTAAAAAAAATAAAAATAATAATTATCAATATGATTCATGTTAGTTTTTTTTTTTTTTGTTTTTTTGATGTTTTTGTTTATTTAATTTCATCACTTTAAAATTATAAATGATGATTTGATGATGATGTGATGATGAAATGATGATATGTGATATATGAATGAGATATATAATAATAATAATTAAAAAAACAAAAAATATAATTTAAAAAAAAATAAAAATAATAATTTTTCCCCAAATTTTTATCCTTATCATTTCATAATTAAAATGAAATAATTAAATAAAAAAAA
>NC_051398.1:40980532-40983032 GCF_015228065.2 Penaeus monodon
CTCTTCTCTCTCTCTCTCTCTATGTATAAAACAACACACACACGCACACACCACACACACACACAAAAACCACACACACACACACCAACACACACACACACACACACAACACACAACAATATAATGTAACAACATACAAAATACATACATACTACATCTAAAACCCTACATAACCCCCTTTTCTATATACATACTTATAAATAGATATAATAGAATAGATATAATAAAATATAATATATATTAATATATATTATATATACACACACAATATTACATACATACAAAATACATCCCACAACACCCCCACAAACACATATGTATATATATATGTAAAAAAAATAATAATAATTTAAAATATTAATATAAATTTTTTATAAAATAAAAAAAATAATATAATAAATATATAAAAACACACACCCAACCACCCCCACACCACACACACACACACACACACAACACAAGTAAAAAATTGAAAAAAAAAATTTTATATATATAAAATTTATATTAAAGATAATATATATATATACACATATTTATATATATATTTAAATATATTAAAAAACCCCAAACAACACACACACCATACAACCACACAACAACACAAAACCCATACCAAACCCACACAACACACACACACACACACACACACACCACAAGAAAAAAAGAAAAAAATTTTTAAAAAAAAAAAAAAAAAAGAAAAAAAATAAAAAAAAAAAAAATATAAAAAATAATAAAAAATAAAACCCACACCACACACACATATGTATATATAAATTTAATATAAAATATATTATAATATTATAAAATATATATAATATATAATAATAATATAATTTTATAATATAAAAACACACACACACACACACCACATACACACACACCCCAAGACACACACACACACCACCACACACACACAAAAACCCACACACGCAAACATACCACACAACACCCCAAAACATACATACACACAACACACACACACACACACACAAAAAACACACAAACCACACAACACACACACAACACACACACAAAAACCACACACACACACACATAATATTAATAAATATAAAAATAATAATAATTATATATAAAAATATATGTATATATATATATATATTATAATATTATATATATATATAATAAAATATAATATAATTATATATTATTTTTATATAAAATTTTTAATAATATATATATATTATACAAGTTATATACTTATACATATATACATACATACATACACACACATTCAGAAAATAGATACCCCTATTTCCTCCCCCGAAAATGCTTTACATAACATCCTCTTAAATAAAAACAGAACATCAATTACAATAACATTAATCAAAAGAAAGCACATACTTAAACACAAAGACGTGGAAGACAAAGAAAAAAAAAATTGCTCTGATATATTCATAATCGGAGTCAAAAGGTTTTAAAGAGATTGTTGTTATTAACATGTTAATGATAAGCAATTTCTATTTCTCAGAGATGTATCTGTGAGGTTAGACAGGAGTTATTTTCAATACTGACTAAAGACTAAATAGTTATTTTAATGAGAGCTTGTAAAAAAAAAAAAAAATATATATATATATGTATATATATATATATATATATATATATATATATATATATATACATATATACATATACATATACACACTTTAATGAGAACTTTAAAAAAAAGTTCCAGATGCTATTAGGTGTGTCATGAATTTGCATACAGTGATGAATTTATGAATATTATCGATGCATTATTATAGATGATGTAATATTTTAAGACACGATATTTCATCATTACCAAAACGGAACAGTGGTGAGTCTCGTCTTTTGGGAATCCTTCGAAATCTAAGGAAGACTGCAATCCCTGTGTCTGCTCTGAGAGAGAGAGAGAGAGAGAGAGAGAGAGAGAGGGAGAGAGAGAGAGAGAGAGAGAGAGAGACAGACAGACAGACAGAAAGAGAGAGAGAGAGAGAGAGAGAGAGAGAGAGAGAGAGAGAGAGAGAGAGAGAGAGGGATACCCGAGTCAAAAGCCTTTGTTTCGAGAGAGAGAGGGGAAAAATCCTTTGCCCCCAATAATACCAATATACGAGATCCCAAGTTTTTTGATTTTTCACCCTGCCCCCCCCCTGTTTATACCCCCCTGCTGAAACTGTTTCATTTTTGTTTTTTTTTCTATTGTCTTTACCCCTTTTTTATTTTTCCTTTTTCCCATGTCGTGTTTTTTTTTTTTCAGATGACCCCGGGGGTTCAGTTGTCTTTATGTTTTTTCTTACCAAATAACTTCGGTCCTTTTTTTCTGTCCTTATGCTGTCCTAATTCAACATAATCTTCGGGCCAATGTGGCAGTTCTTACGTTCCCTTATTTAACATAATCTTCGGGCCATGGTTTCCCTTTCCCCATTTCCCTGTTGTCCTTAAACCCCCGTATCCATGTAGCTTAGTTTACAAGCAAAAATTTAAAGTCTTTTCCCGTTATGATTTAAAAATAAAAAAATTT
>NC_051398.1:40993032-41008032 GCF_015228065.2 Penaeus monodon
AGAGAGAGAGAGAGGAGAGAGAGAGGTAGAGAACGAGAGAGAGAGAGAGAGACGAGAGCGAGAGAGAGAGAACGAGAGAGAGAGGGAGAGAGAGGAGAGAGAACGAGGAGACTGAGAAAAGAAAGAGAGGTGGGGGGGGGGGGAAGGAGACCGATGAAAGTACTTTCTTTTCTGCCAAAAAGAGAAAACGGGGAACCGGCAGCCTCGAGCATGGAGGGTAAACTAAATCTAAGTATTGCACATTCAACATTAAAACAGACATGGATTCAACAAACGACATGATTCTAACAAAATAACAAGGAAACAAGATGAATTGAATCAGGCAAGTTCCAGTATTGTTATCCGATGCAGGTTAACATTTCCGACATACATAAAAAATACAAAAACAAAAAGATACATAAAAATAAAAAAGGTGAATTTTTTTTTAAAATCATCTTCCATCTGAAACGTTTAAAGGCAGAATTGAAAATATCAGAAAAAATAAACTGTTGAACGAATAAAATATAGATATATTGATAGATGATCTATTGAAGAAAGAGAGAATTGATAAAAATGAATGGAAAAAAAATAGATAGATAGATAGACAGAGAGAAAAAGTGACAGCAACTGTGTCCAGATGATAAAAATATGCTAATGATCCAGATATGCTAATGATCCAGATGATTAAAATAATCGTGATATCACTGTTAATAACTGCGACAATGATAGTAACGAAGACATAACAATGATACTAATAGTAATAGAAAAAAACTATGAATGTTAATATTCACGACCTGGTGCTGAAAACAAAGGTAACGAAAACTGGTATTCTTAATGACACAAACACTAATAATGGTAATACTAGTGACGATAATGGCAGTAATTATAACGAGGATAATGACATTCACAATTATATTCAAAATGGTAATAAAAGTCTAATGATAATGAAAATGACAATAATATCAACGATAGTTATATCATTATAACGAAATGATAATAGTAGTAATAGTAACAATAAGAAAAATAAAAGTAATTATAAACACGGAGTGAATAACGTTGATGATGATGCAATAACTTGTTAATAATAACAATTATCAATTTATTACCAATAACAATGACATTATCAATGTTATGATGATGATAGTGATAGCGATAACAATAATCATAAACATACTAATAGTAATGATAGTCATAATGATGATAATAACGATGGTGATAGTGATTGTAAAACTAATTACATCCATCCTGATGATGATCATGGTGATAGTAATGTTAACAAAGATGATGATGATAATGATAATGGTAATAATGATGATAGTAATAACAATGATAATAACAATGATAATAATAATGATAATAATAATGATAATAATAATAATAATAATAATAATAATAATAATAATAATAATAATAATAATAATAATGATAATAATAATAAAATAATAATAAAATAATGATAATAATCATTATTATTGTTGACATTATTATAATCATTATCATTACAATCTATAATAATAATAATAAAAACGATAATGATAATAGTGATAATGAGAATGATAATGATAAAAATAAAATGATAATAGTAATAATAGCAACAATAACAAAATAATGTAATGATAATAATAATCATAATAATCATAATAATAATAGATAAGAATAATAATGATAGTAATTGACAATAATAATAATAATCAATAAGAAAATAAAAATAAAATAATACTAGTAATAATAATAATGATGACAATAATAATAATAATAATAATAATAATAATAATAATAATAATAATATCAATAATAAAATAATAATAATAATAAAATAATAATAAAATAATAATAATAAAATAATAATAAAATGATAATAAAATAATAATAATAAAATAATAATAAAATAATAATAATAAAATAATAATAATAGTATAATAATAATAATAATAATAGTAATAATAATGATAATAATAAAAATAATAATAATAACAAGAGCAACAACAACAATGATATTCATAATCATAATAGTGGTGATGATAATAATAATACAGATGATGCTAGCAATATTACGACTAATACTAATAATGATAATGATATAATGATGATAGTTATAAACAAAAATATAATAATAATAATAATGATGATAATGATGATGATGATACTGATAGAAATGATATAGTACTACTAATAATAATACAAATGTTAGTGATGATGATAATTATTTTATTACTATAATTATAATGATAATTATTCTTGATATTATAATAATAATAATAATAATAATAATAATAATAATAATAATAATAATAATAATAATAATAATAATGATAATAATAATAATGATAATGATAATAATGATAGTAATAATGATGATAATTATTATGATAATAATAATAATTATCATAACAATAATAATAATAATAAAAATACTACTACTACTACTATTAGTAACAATAATAATAAAGATAATAGAAACAATGATACTTGTAACACACTACTACTATTAATGATAATAATAATAATGATAATAATAGTGATAATAATAATGATAATAATAATAATAATAATAATTAATAATAATAATAATAATAATGATAATAATGATAATAGTAATAACAATAATAATGATAATGATGATAATAATAATGATAATAATAACAATGCTAATAATAATGATAATAATAATAATAATAATGATAATAATAATAATAATGATAATAATAATAATAATAATAATAATGATAATGATGATGATAATTATAGTAATAATAATAATAATAGTAATAATAATAATAATAATAATAATAATAATAATAATAATAATAATAATGATAAATATAGTAATAATAATAATAATAATGATAATAAAGACAATGGTAATAATAATAATGATATTAATAATGTTAATGATAATGATAATAATAACAACAATAGTTATGACAATAAGGATAAAAATGATAATGATAATAATAATAATAATGGAAATACTACTACTAACAGTTATTACAACACCAATAACTTTAAATCTACGTTCCTTATTATAATCCTAATGGTAATCATCAGAATAGCTTTGTTACACCGAAACCCAAAACAGTAATGACTTCAGCAATTAACATGAAATAATAACAATAATGAGTGCTGGTAGATGTCGGCTGAAATCTGTAAAAGAAAAGAAATACATTATAATGAAGTCAGGATAAAATAGTATGCGTGGACAGCCATGCCTTCACGGGAGAGATGTCAAGTATTAAGGAGAGAGAGAGGGAATGAAGGAAAATGATAGGTAGATAGGAAGACAGATAGACAGAGAGATAAATAGAGAGAGAATGAGAGAGAGAGAGAGAGAGAGAGAGAGAGTGAGAGAGAGAGAGAGAGAGCGTGAGAGAGAGGGAGAGAGAGAGAGAGAGGGAGAAACAGACAGACAAACAAAGAGAAAGAACACAGAGAGAGTACGAAAGAGAAGAGATAAAGAGATAGCGACAGAAAAAAAAGAAGAAGACGGTAAGAGACGAGATTTGAAGATACAAGAGAAAAAGCTGCACTCGATCACAGGGCGAGGACATTATAATGAGACCCAAATGTAAACATTAATTCATTTTGGCTTATGCGTGGCCGGCATTAGCATAAAAAAGGATGCCGACCAGCGCTCCCATCCGCTCTCCACGCTTAAATGTTTCTCAGAGTTTCGGCCGCGTCTTCTTCCTCGCCTTTGGGGGTGGGTGGGAAGGCGGAGAGAGGGGTGGGAGGGGAGGGAGTGAGAGAGGGGTGGGAGGGGAGGGAGTGAGAGAGGGAGGGTGGGAAGGAGGAGAGAGAGGTGGAGAGGGAAGGAATGAGAGAGGATGGGTGGGAGAGAGAGAGGAGGGGGGAAGGGAGTGAGGGAGGCAGGGAGAGAGGAGGAGGGAAGGGAGTGAGAGAGAGAGAGAGAGAGAGAGAGAGAGAGAGAGAGAGAGAGAGAGAGAGAGAGAGAGAGAGAAAGAGATAGATAGATAGAGAGAGAGAGAGTAATAACGAAGAAGTAAGAAGTAAGGTAGGTGTGATGGAGAGGAAAAGGTGTTAGAGCAAAGGAAGGGTAGTAGAACGGCATAAGATATAGTGCAGATGATGGGCAGAGTATAATTACATCATATTTCGATGAAGGGGTGGACGGAAGGGGCGGGTCTGATGCAGAGATAAAAGATGAGGGAGAAGAGATATTGTAATGAGCAGAGGTGTGGAAGTGTAAGGACAGAAAGATAAGATAAATAAAGAAAAATGAGAATAGACGCATAGCTGATGAAAATCAGTGATACGGAATGCTGAATTTGAAAAAAAAAATCGTTAGTATAATTCGTCAGATAAATACATGAATGTTAACAGGACTATATGCAACACGAGATGCAAAAATTAGCATGTACTAACGCAATGAAAGTACATTAATCTTCAAGTAGTATATAATACACAATGAAAGTACACCAATTTTCTGAGGCTAATCTCTTTACCTTTTCTATACAATCTAAACACACATCGATTTAGTTAAGATAGATCTAATCAAAAACTCTGCGATCAGACTCAAACTTGGGTTGATTGAAATATCATCTCGAGGCTCAGCAACCTCGCTTAACCTAAGATGAGGATGCTGCGCGCGAAAACCTTCCTTCCGCGACCTGGTGTAAACGCGCCAACAGGACAGGTGAGAGTATCATGAGGTTGTTAATGAGATGTTGATATCCAAGAGCAAGGGATGCGAGCGTGATGGAGAGAGAGAGAGAGAGAACAAGAGAGAGAGAGAGAGAGAGAGAGAGAGTGGTTCCTGCCTCCTCCTTGGCCCCCTTCTCCCCCACACTCTACCCCTCCCCCCAGGCCTCGGTCCCTGTGGGTGGGGTGTAACAGGGGCGAGGAACTACCTAAGAACGAACCCCTGACACCCTCCCTGGGGCTTCTCCTTCATGTTCAATTACCCCCTACAACGCCTCTTCCCGTTTTCTGTTAAGAGGGCAATTATCGAGGGTCGCGCTGCATCTTTTCCTAATATATATTTTAACTCTCTTCCCGCTTTCTGCCTCTCCAACACCTCCGATATTCTTAGATTTAGAACCGCGAGCCGAGCGTACATCTACATTAAGTGTTCGTAGAGCACCCGAGACGGCCATGCGTTAAGCACGGGAGAAAATTTATCGTCCGGGAAGGAGAAATATGGCATCTACCTGCCCCAGTCCTGTCCAATTAAGGAAAACAACATCTTAAATGATTAATTGATGGGAGTCTCGTATTGCCACAGCGTAGGGAGATTTTACACCAAGGGAAGAAAAGAAATATTCTCGGATGTTCGCCCGACGCATTCCTGGAAATCTGACATTCATATCATACGGAGCTGAAGTGTGAGATGAGAATGTAAATAAAGTGTGTTTAGAAACGCCGGTTGCGTTCGTTTGGGTGCGTTCCTCTGGCTGCGGATTGGGCTTGGCTGCGATGGCTACGATGGCTGCGATGGCTGCGATGGCGGGACAGCTGGCGCGCCTAAGGGAATTGTAATAACGGAATCATATGAATATATATATATATATATATATAATAATAATAGTATATATATAGTATAGATATATATGGTGTGTGTGTGTGTGTTGTGGTGTGGTGTGGCGTGTGTGTGTGTGTGTGTGTGTGTGTGTGTGTGTTGCGTGTATGTGTGTGTGTTTAATGTGTACAGATGGTATATAGATATATCTATATATATATATATTATATATATATATATAGTATATATATATATATATATAATATATGTATATATCACACACACACCTCAGACAATATCATATATATATCTTATATTATCTCTAATATATTATGTATTATATTATATACATATATATATATATATATATATATATAGATATATATATATGTATATGTCTACACCCCACACACCTACACACACACACACGCACACACACACACACCACACACACCCACACCACCACACACAACACACAGCCACACATTGGCCACCACGACCATCACACACACACACACACACACACAGCACACACACCCACACACACACACAACACAACACACACACAACATATATATTATGTATACATATGCATATATATATTACTTAGATATATATATATATTTATATATATATTGTATATACTATGTGTATATATACATATATTATGTGTGTGGTATGTGTGTATGTGTGTGTGTGCATGTGTGTGTGTGTGGCGTGCGTGTGTGTGTGTGTGGCGAGTGTGGTGTGTATTGTGTATGTGTGTTTTGTCTTTTTTTTTTTGCATTACATATATTTATGCCACACCACACACACACACTGCACACCACACACACACACCCACAACACAACACACACACAACAGCACCCACACACACACACACACACCACACGACACACCCACCCACAACAACACATATATATATATATAGTATATATATATATATGATTATATATATATATAATATATATATAATCTCTCATACTCTCATCACTCTCTCTCCTCTCTCTCTCTCTCTCTCTTTTCTCTCTCTATATGTATATATATATATATATATATATATATATATATATATATATTATATAAAATATACTTATATAGTAGATATAGATATATAGATAGATAGATAGATAGATAGATAGATAGATAGATAGATAGATTATTTCATTTGATTATCCTTTTTCTTACAAGGACTGCGGATAAAGATAGAGAAAAAGGAAGAAAAGAGAAGAAAATAAAACAGAGATGAAAGAAAGAGGAGAGAAAGGTGTACAAAGGAAGGAATAGGAAGAGGGTGAAGAAGGAGAAGGAAGAGAGAGAGAGAGAGAGGATAAGACGTAAAAAAAAAAAAAGAGAAAAACAAGACCAAAAAATCACTTTAATATTTCTCCTCCTCCTTCCCAATCTTCCTTTCTCTCACTCCCCTCTTTCACTCTCCTCTTCATCGTCTCCTTTCCTTCCCCAACCTCCTCTGAACCCCACCCCCCTAAAAAAAACCTTAAGAGGAGGGTGACGTCATCGAGAGGGATGCTGTGAGCTCATCTCCGTCCTCTTGCCGGGAAGTCTTTTAAAGGGATCGCATCTTCGTGACTCTTAAAAACTCCGGCGATAACTCATCGTGTGGTGTCCCCTCTCCCCCCTCCTTCCCCTACTCCCTACTCCTGTCACCTACTCCTCTCCCCCTTGTCTCTATCCCCGTCTCTCCCTCTCCTCTCCTCTGTCTTTTCCCTGTCTCTCCCTCTTCTCTTCCCTGTCTCTTCCCCTCCCTTCCCCCTCCTCTCCTCCGTCTGTTCCCCTCCCCTCCCCCTCCTCTCCCCTGTCTCTCGCCCTCCTCTACTCCGTCTATTCCCCTCCTCTCTCTGTCTCTCTCTTCTTCCTGTCTATCGGTCTATTGGTTCCGATTTTTTTGTGTGTTTCTCTTTTATTCTTTTTCTCTCTCTTGTTATCATATTGTCGTTATTTCTCTCCGAGTCTCTCTCTCTCTCTCTCTCTCTCTCTCTCTCTCTCTCTTTCTCCTTCACTTTCTCGTCCTCTCTCTCTCTTCTCTCCTCCCTCTCCCCCCCCCCTCTCCCTCTCTCTCTCTCTCTCTCAGCTCGCTCTCTCTCTCTCTCTCTCTCTCTCTCTTTTCTCATTCTCTCTTCGTGCGCTCTCTCTCTCTCTCATCACTCACTCTTTTCTCTCCCTCTCTCTCGCCTCTCCATCTCTCTCTCCTCTCTCTCTCTCTCTCTCTCTCTCTCCTCTCTTCTCTCTCTCTTCTCTCTCTCTCCTCATCTCCTCTGCTCTCTCTCTCCTCTCATCTCTCTCTCATCTCTCTCTCTCTACCTCATTTCTCCTTCTGCTCTCCTCGCTCTCACTCATCCCATCTCATCCTCTCTCTCGCTCTCTCTCTCCTCTGCGCTCTCTCTCTCTCTCTCTCTCGTCTCTCTTTCTTCTCTCTTCTCTCTCGTCGTCTCTTACTCCTCACTCTCTCTCTCTCTCTCGCTCTCTCTCTCTCTCTCTCTCGCTCTCCCTCTCTCTCGCTCCTCTCTTCTCGCTCTCTCTCTCTCTCTCTCTCTCTCGCTCTCCTCCGTCTCTCTCTCTCTCTCTCTCCCCTCACTCTCTCTCTCTCTCGTCCTTTCCTCACTTCTCTCTCTCTCTCCTCTCTCTCTCTCTCTCTTCTCGCCCTCTCTCTCTCTACTCTCTCCCTCTCTCTCTCTCCCTCCTCTCTCTCTCTCTCTCTCTCTGTCTCTCTCGCCTCTCTCCCCCCCCCTCTCTCTCTCAATCTCTCTCTCTCTCCTCTCTTCTCTCTCTCTCTCTCTCTCTCTCTCTCTCCCTCTCTCTCTCTCTCTCTCTCTCTCCCTCTCTAGGTCCCCGACCCGTGAACCTTCCTTTATTTTTTTTTGTTTGTTTTCTTATCTTTATTGTTTTTTATGACTCAAAGAAAAAAGGAGAGAAAAGAACAATGATTTTATTTTTTTTCCTTCTGTAAAGGAGATGAGTAAGAAGGAATGTGAGGGAAGATTTGATAAGAGAATTAATTACCTTCGTTTTATATCTCGTATTTGTTTTAGGGAGAAATCTCTTCATTCTTTTTCTTTTCGATTTGTTGCTTTCTATAATTTATGGATAATTCCACTGCATTAAAAAAATGAAGATTAATATAAAATCTTGTAGTTAAAAAATCCTGATTCTTATTTATTTGCCCGCCAAAAGTATAAGGAAAAAAAAGGAGCATCAGGGCCCAGCCAAAGATCCCCTGCGAGAGCGTGTTAGATCGTTTATGTGGCGTGGGTGTGGGATCAGGTGTGACGTGGGCGCCAGATCAAGGGATTTAATGCTCCAAGAACTGCTTTGTTCGCTCATATTGTGTTTTATTTCTCGCGCAGGATCTCGTGGGGTGAGAAGATGGCGGGAAAATAAACATTCTCTCGGTGTTTTGGTATCCGGAGAAATTATTGTTTCGGTTTGGGAGAAAATAGAGGCAGGAAGAAGGTGGTAGGGGGAGAGAGAAAGGGAGGGAGAGGGGAGAGGGAGAGAGAAAGGAGGGAGAGGGGGAGAGGGAGGGAGATGGGGAAGGGGAGATGGGAGAGGTTTGAGAGATGGGGGAAGGTGCGGAGGGTAGAGGTTGAGTATGGGGAAGGGAGAGGGGAGAGGGGGGCTATTATGGGGAAAGGGAGAGGGTGTGAGGGGGAGGATGGTGAAGGGAGAGGTTAGAGAGATGGGGTAGCATGTTGTACGGTAGAAGTTCTGCGGGGTGAGAATGGCGAAGGTCTAGGTCGAGGGGTGAAGTGGGAATGGAGATGGCTCGGATGGGAGATGGGTATTTATGGGGCGATGTTGAGATGGTGTACGTGAGATTTGATATGGTTGAGGATTGGGCGCGGAGAGGGGGATCGGGGGGAGATGGGGCTGGGAGGGGAGCGGGTGGCGAATGAGGAGAGAGAGAAAGAGATAGGGGAGGAATAGGGGAGAGGGAGGGAGATGGGAAGTGAATAGAGAAAGGGAAGGGCGAGGGATAGGGAGGGAGCTGGGCAGATTAGCTCATAGCGATAGAATGGGGGGTTGGAATTGGCATAAAAAAAGTGCTGGGGAGATATAACGGTGCGGTTCCATTTGGAGTTATTCCGATCCCTGCCGCTGTCTCGCACCGGGATGTCGCTCGATCTCGAATGGTAGCGCACGGGGAGGTCAGGGTAGATGTTCCATCCTGAGTGTTTCTTATGTGGTGGACTTCGATCGCGGCATACAAATGCTAACGTATCGGGGAGGAGGACGGACATGTGGCGCGGAAACACGCCCGGCAACAACACGGCTTACGCAGCACGGCACATTGCATATGGAAGGAGTGTATTGAATAAGTCTGAGGCGAACTGTGCTATGGGACCGTCAATCTCCAACGGTGATTTCCGATGGTGGGGCCCACGGAGGAAGGGAGCGAGCCTAAAAGCGGCTCGCTCGTGCATAATAATCCGCAGAAGACGAACACAACGATGCGAGACCAACATCGATCGTAGCAATTGCAGATTTAATAACATGGTTTCAGCTTTATGATTTACGTAAAAAAATATAAAATTTAATCAGATGTTAAGAAAAGAAAGAAAAATAAGAAAAAGAACAGCAATACAGAAGAAGAAAACAACACCGCACATTCAAAAAAAAAAAAGCAAAAAAGAAACAAAAAAAACAATATATAAATCAATACATCACCTTCTAAATGTATAACTAAAAATACAACTAAATAAAATAATGAATTTAAAAATCACATCCCTACACTTTATAAATTAATAGAAACATAATAACTCAAAGTTCATACGATAATGGCTATTTATATTTTATTTTCCTTTCCCATTTACAAAAAACAAATCACGCATCTCCCACAAATATTCTCCCCCCCATATTCCCCCTCTCTCACCCGCCCACCCCCTCCTCCCCTCCCTCTCCAACCCCCTTACTATTCAATCCCCGTCGCCCCACCCCCTTGCTTCCTTGTCCCTTTGCTTCCCTATTCCCCCCCCTCCCTTCGCATCTACCCTACACCAGGCCGCCCTCCACCCCCCCCCCCCCCCTACCCCCATCCCCCCCCCCCCCCCCCCCCGGACCCTCCCCGCACCCCACCCCCCCCCCCCCTCCCCCACCACACCCCCGCCCCTCCCCCCCCCTTACAGATTCAAAAATACTAAAAAAACCCCCCTTTCTCCCTCTCCCCCCTCCCACCACGCCCACCCAAATAAACTTCCCCCCTCCCCCCCCCACCCCCCCCACTATTTCCCACTTCCCCCTTTTCTTCCTTTGCTCCTCCCCCTAACCTCCTCCTGTTCCCCCCCTTCCTCCTCCCCATTTTCATCCCCCCTTAACAATCAAATCCTCTCCTAATATCACTATCCCAAAAAATATGATATCCCCCCTCTCTCGTCCCCGCTCCCACCTCCCCCCCCCCCCCCCTCCCATTCATCCACCCTCCCCTCACTCCTCTCGTCACCCCCCCCCCATCCCACCGCCCTCTCGTGTCAACTAGTGTCCCGGGCGACGTGGTGGCTTGAGTGCACCTCTAAATTTGCGTGTTCGCTCTCCGGCTGACAAACCCGTGTATACATGCGCCGCCCACGAGCTACGGGCGCGGGCGGCTCGGGAGACGTTTATGGAGGTCAAAGGTCACGGGCGGCGCGCTGATCGGGCTGTTGCGAGACGCGATGGGCCGATACTCCTCTTCCTCCTCCTCCTCCTCCTCTTTCTCCTCCTCTCCTCCTCCTCCTCCTTCTCCTCCTCTCCTCCTCCTCCTCCTCCTTCGCCTTCTCCTTCCTCCTCCTCCTCCTCCTCTCCTGCCGCCGTCCTCCTCTCATTCCTCCTCTCCTCCTCCTCCTCCTCCTCCTCCTCCTCCTCCTCCTCCTCTCCTCCTCCTACTTCCTTCCCTTCTCCTCCTCCTCCTCCTCCTCTTCCTCCCTCCTTCTCCTCCTCCTCCTCCTCCTCTCTTGTCTTTTCCCCTCCTCCTCCTCCCTCCTCCCTCCTCATCCTCCTCCACCCTCTTCCTCCTCCTCCTCCCCTTCCCCTCCCCCTGCCTCCGTCCTCCCCCTTTCCTTCCTGCCTTCCTCCTCCTCTCCTCCTCCTCCTCTCCTCCTCCTTCCCCTCCTCCTCCTCCTTCCTCTCCTTCCTCCTCCCCTCCTCCTCCTTCCTCTCCTCCTCCCCTATTCCTCTCTTTTTTTTTTTTTCCTTTCCTCCTGCCTTCTTCCTTTTTCCCTCTTTCCTTCCTTTCCTTCCCTTCCCCCTTCCCCCTCCTTCCTCCTTCCGTTCCTCCTCCTCCTCCTTTTCCCTTCTCCCCCTCCTCCTCCTCCTCCTCTTCCTCTTCTTCTTCCCCCTCCTTTTCCTTCTTCTCTTTCTCCTCCTTCTCCTCCCTCCTCCTCCTCCTCTTTCCTTCCCCTCTTCTTTTCTTTCCCCCGCCTCTTCCTTTTCCTCTTTCTCTTTCCTCTTTTTCTTTACTTTCTCTCCTTTCCTTCTTTCCTCCTACTTCCTCCTCCTTCTCCTCCTCCTCCTCCTCCTCTTCCTCTTCTTCTTCCCCTCCTCTTCCTCTTTCTCTTTCTCCTCGACCTGGGGAAAAGGGGGAGCTGAGGGAGGTGGCGGGGATGCTTAGAGGGGGGGGGGTGAGGATGCTGAGGGAGGGAGTGGGGGGGAGGCTGAGGCTGGAGGAGGGAGGGGAAGGGAGGGAAGTGCTTCGGGCTCATTTGGTGGAGGGGGGGGAGGGGGGAAGGTAGAGAGGCTTAGGGCGTGATAGGGAGGTGCATTGTTGGGAGTTTTCCTTCCCCCGCTTTCCTCTCCCTCTCCCTTCCTTTTCCTCTCCCACTCCTTCTCCTCCTACCTTTCTCTCCCCATCTCCCTCTTCCCATCTTTTCTCTCCCTCTCCCCCCCTCCGTCTCCTCCGTTCCTCTCCTTCTCCCCCCTCTCTCTCCTCCTCTCCCTCCCTCGCCTTCCCTCTCCCCTCCTTCCTCTCCTCCTCTCCTCCTCTCCCTCCCTTTCTCTCCCCATCTCCTTCCTTTCCCCCTTCCTCCTTCTCCTCCCTCTCTCTCCTCCTCTCCCTCCCTCGCCCTCGCACCGTGAGCCCTGAACAAAACTCCCTCAAGGGTCGACGGTGAACGAGGAAGAAGATGGTCAGAACTACACACACCCATAACAGGAGCGTCTTGGAACCACAGCCTTGTGTATCTCATTCGCCTTATTAACATGTGAAAAGGCAGAAGTAGAGGGCCGAGAAGAAGGGAGGAAGGGAGGAGGAGAGAAGAGAGGAGAAGAGTGGAGAGAGAGGGTGTAAGTTGGTGGGTGAAGAGAGGAATGAGAGGTGGGAGGATGATTTAAGGGAAGAGGGATAGGTGATACTGATAGAAGCAGAGTATAACGAAAAGATAAGAAGATCAGTGGTTAATTTTAAATCCTCCTCCTGATATATCTCTTAAACTGCGTTGAAAGATGATATGATAAGTATTACTGAATACGGGAGCAGGGAAGAAAAATGAAAAAAAAATGCAGAAAAAGACGAAAAAGTTCAAAAGAAAACATAATACATATCTTTCGGGAATCACCTGTCAAACGAAATCAAAAGGAGAACAAAGGCTACATACCGACATTTGCTCTAGAAATTGAGTGCTTACAATAGCGGTGATAACAACGATAATAACAATGATGCTTCTACTGATGCTACTGCCATTAATGTTAATAATTGTACGAAAAATGATAAAGATAACAGATAAATAGATTACGAGTGAGAGAGCAAGAGAGAGAGAGAGAGAGAGAGAGAGAGAGAGAGAGAGAGAGAGAGAGAGAGAGAGAGAGAGAGAGAGAGAGAGAGAGAGAGAGAGAGAGAGAAGACAAAGAGAGAGAGAGATAGAGAGAGAAAAAAAAAAGAGAAAAAGAAAAAGAGAGAGAGAGAGAAAGACAAAGACAAAGACAAAGAGAAACACAGACAGACAGACAGAGACAAAGAGAAAGAGAGAAAGAAGACACAACACCAAATTTCTCCCTGAAATCCACACAAACAAACAAACAAATGAACATGAATAAAGATGCTGCAGTTCCTTGCTAGGTGACATCTTTGAGCAGAGATGAAAAAAGGGAGAGATTAATTCAACAAACATACGAAGGCAGTAAAATCGCGAGACGGATAGATGTTCAGTCCAAATTATTAAAGAGAGAGAAATATATATATTTTTGGTGATCTTAACGGGTCTTAAGTAATGATCTTTTTCGGTTTGTTTGTGTTTTTTGGTGCTCGTAATGTTAGTTATTTTAGCTTATTTTTATGTTTATTTATGTGGGTATCGTCTATGAGGTGTGTATGTGTGAATGTTGAGTGTATGTGTGAATGTTGAGTGTATGTGTGAATGTTGGGCGTGTATATGTGTGGGCGAGTGTATGTGTGAATGTTGGTTGGTGTATGTATGAAAGTTGAGCGTGTGTATGTATGAATGTTAGACGTGTGTATGTATAACTGCTGAGTGAATGTTTAATGTCTCTGGAAGGAGTATCTTCTATATTTACATACACATCGTATACATACACAGTCATATATTTACATATATCTGTATCTATACCTATCTGCCTATCTATCTATTTACGTATCACATTCATAGAAATATATCTATCTGTCACTCACACAAATTTATTTCCTAATTATTCACACAGATCTATTTATTATTCACCCAAACGTACATAATGGTAAAATGAAAAAGAAAACACACACACACCTGACATTAAACCCAGCATTTTACATGGAAAATCCTCTTCATATAAAACCAAACACACATACACCACTCTTTGGTATCATCATTATTATTATTATTATTATTATTATTATTATTATTATTATTATTATTATTATTATTATTATTATCATTATTATTATTATTATTATTATTATTATTATTATTATTATTATTATTATTATTATTATTATTATTATTATTATTATTATTATTATTATTATTATTATTATTATTATCATCATCACTATTATTATCATTATCATCATTATCATTATTAATATCATTATCATTACTATCCTTGTCATCATTATTATCATTGCACTGACGATCTCCAAGGTTCAGGAGGAGAAGCAGGCAGGATCGGTAGCTGTGCGGCCGACGCTGAGCAGTTTATAGCAGGGCGGGGTATAGCTTTATGGCAATGGGAGACCTGCCTGCTTTTGCCTGCTTCTGCCTGCTCGGGTCGCTTTTGCTTGTTTGTCTGTCTCCGTGTTTCGTTTTGGGGGGATCGACTTGCTTGTCTTGACGGTGGTTATTTTCGATTGCTTTGCTGTTGGTGTCTGTTTTTTTTTTTTTTTTTTTTTTTCTTTCTTTCTTTTTTTAACTTGATTTTTGTTTGTTTTTTTCTGCTTTTTAATCTGTGTTTGTTTTTTTTGCCTGTTTTTGTGTTTTTTTGCCTGCTTTTTGTCTTTTTTTTGCCTGTTTTTGTCTGTGTTTTGCCTGCTTTTTGTCTACTTTTTAACTTACCCTTTGCCTGCTTTTTAACCTGCTTTTTACCTACCTTTTCCCTTGCCTTTTGCCTGCTTTTTTGCCTACTT
>NC_051398.1:41030532-41033032 GCF_015228065.2 Penaeus monodon
TGATCAGAATCTTGCAAGATGGAAGAGACCTTTCGGGACGGTTGCAGAATGGCGTGGCTGCAACATTCAAAAAAAAAAAAAAATGTAGCATTATCTTCCGGAACTTTCTAAATGAAAATTAGAAAACGACGCACTAAAATCTCAATGGAGGAGCTTTTGAATTTACAGGTGTAATTGTCTTAACGCTCTCGAACCCAATTGCGAAGCGAATAAATAACGTAAAAAACGACATTGATTTGCAATAATAACCAAGTACTGAAATTAGCAGATGACCTTTGGGATAACACGGACCATAATACAAACATAAAATGGGCAACAGATGAAGAGGAGGAAGAAGAAGAAGAAGGAGAGAGAGAGAGAGAGAGAGAGAGAGAGAGAGAGAGAGAGAGAGAGAGAGAGAGAGAGAGAGAGAGAGAGAGAGAGAGAGAGAGAGAGAGAGAGAGAGAGAGAGAGAGACAAAACTAACAGACAGACAGAGAGACAGAGACAGTGACATACACATAGACACAGACAGAAACCAAGTAAAACCAGAAAAAAACAGAAAAAAAACAGACCCCCCCCCCCCATAAAATACTGGAACCCACCGACCAGAAATTCGAAAGATAGTTTATGCGCGACACTTTGTTCCCGCCCTTTCCATCAGCCGGTATCTGCAGCAATCACGTGATCGGAGGAGATAGCGCCCTCTGTAAACAAAATGGCTACCGTAATTACTGGGTACGGCGAGGCTCCTTATTGATTGGGTAGACGGATCACTACCAGGCCGGGTGCTACCTTTAGGGGAAGGGGGGGGGGTGAAGGGAGGGGAGGAGGTGGAAGGGAGGGGGGATAAAGGGAGGGGGGGAGGGGGAAGGGAGGGGCGGGGGGAAGGGAGGGAAGGAGGGGGAAGGGAGGGAAAGAGGGGGAAGGGGGAAAGGGAGGGGAGGGGGGAAAGGGAGGGGCGGAGGGGGGAAGGGCGGGGAGAAGGGGGAAAGGGAGGGGAGGGGGAAAGGGAGGGGAGGGGGTGAAGGGACGGGAGGGGGTGAAGGGAGGAGAGGAGGGTGAAGAGATGGGAGGAGGGGGAAGGGAGGGCTGGAGGGTGCAGGGGGAGGGGGAGGGAAAGGAGGAGGGGGAAGGGAGGGGAAGGGAGGAGTTTGGGGAAGGATGAAAGAAGAATGGGATCTTCCGGGGGGGGGGAGAGGAAAGAAGAGGGGAGCTTTTGCTGTAGGGTAAAGAGGGAAGGGGAAGAGAGGGAGAAATAGGCAGGACGAAGAAATGGGGAAGGGAAGGGGAGGGAACTGATTATGGGAAGGAAAGAAGGGAAAAAGGAAGGGAAAGGTGGGGGAGGGAAGTGAGAAGAAGAAGGGGGGGGGGTAGGGGAAGGAGGGGAAGTGAGGGGGAGGAGACAGGCGGATGGAGGGGAAAGATTCAGGGAGAGGGAGATAGGGGAAGGAGGGGAGGAGAAAGGAAAAGGGAGAATAAAGAGGTGGGGAATAGGTAAGGAAAGTGGAAAGATGGGGAGGGCGAAGGAAGGGAAGAGGGAGAATAAAGAGATAAGGGGAGTAGAAGGGGGGGGGAGAATAGATTGGGGGAGGGGAGGAGGAAATGTTGGGGGAGGGGGGAGGGAAGGTTGGGGGAGGGGGGGAGGAAAGGTTGGGGGAGGGGGGAGGATAGGTTGGGGAGGGGGGGGAGGATAGGGTGGAGGAGGGGGGTTTCATCCTTTATAGAGAAATCATTTGTTTGTTTGTTTATCTAAATGTTTGAGGAAAGGAGGAGAGAGAAAAAAAAAATAAAAGGAAGAAAAGAGAGAGACTCGGATGGAAGACAACAAGAAGAAAAACTGATAAAAATGGAAGGAGAAAGATAGGGAGAAGAAGAAAAGGAATCAAAAGATGGTTATAAGAATCATAGAAAGAAAGAGAACAGAAGAAGGGGAAAGAAGAATGGAAAGAAAGAAAAGGATAAAGGAGAAAGAAGGAAGAGACGAGAACGAATGATAGAAAAAGAGAAAAACACGAGAAGAATAAAGAATATTTAAAAACGACTTCTCTTCTCATTTCTTTCTCTTCCTTATTTTTTTTATTCTCTTGTTCTTCTCATTCTTCCCCATCTCTCCTTCCTTCCCTCCTTCCCCCCTCTCTTTATCTCTAATTCTTCCCTCCTAAAAGGTCTTCCTCCCTCCCTCCTTCTCTCCCTTGCTCCCCTTCTCCCCCCTTTCCTTCCCTCCCTCATCCCTTCTCCCTCTCTCCTTCTCTCCCTCCCTTCTCATCTTTCCCCCTCCCCAATCTCTCTCTCTCTCTCCCTGCCCTCTCTCCCCCTCCCTCCTCACCCTTTCCCTTCCTCCCTCCCTTCTCTCCCTCCCATCCTCTCCCTCCCTCCATCCCTCCCTCTCTCCCTCGTCCCATCCTCTCCCTCCCTCCCTCCCTCCCTCCCTCTCTCCCTCTTCCCATCCTCTCCCTCCCTCCCTCCCCCCTCCCTCGTCCCATCCTCTCCCTCCCTCCCTCCCTCGTCCCTCCCTCCC
>NC_051398.1:41043032-41047583 GCF_015228065.2 Penaeus monodon
GTGTCATTTGTTTCCGTGCGTTTATCTCGCGTGAATGCTGTTGCTGCGTGGCGGGGTGATGTGTTTATTTATCGGCCTTAATCTGTGCCATCGCTGCATTATATCTGCCGTGTTTTGTGTGTGTGTTTTGTTTACTTTTCATTGATTCTGAAGGAAGGAAGTGGGGGGAGGTGGGAGGGACGGGAGGGGGAGGAAGGAAGGAGGGAGAAGGGGAGGGAGAGGGACATTAATAGCGTATGAGGGAGAGGGGGGGGGAGGGGAGGGCAGGCAGACATAAGAGGGAGACGAACGAGGAAAAAACAAAAAACAAAAATACAAAAAAAACCAACAAAAAAAAAAAAAAAAAAAAAAAAAAATAAGGGAGAGAAAGATAGGTAAACAGATTTGATTGATTGATGGATGGATAGATAGATAGATAAACAGATAGACTGATAAATAGCCAGATAGACAATAGAAAATAGCCAATAATAGATGAAAGATGATAAAAAGATAGATAGTGTAGTAAAAAAGAGAAAGAGGAGAGAGAAAACAGAGAGCTAGAGAGAGAGGCGAGTGAGAGAGAGCGAGAAAGACCCAAAAAGGGAGAAGAGAGAGAGGGGAGAGAGAGAGAGGAGAGAGAGAGAGGGGAGAGAGAAAAGAGGGGGGGAGAGAGAGGGAGGAGAGAGGGGGAAAAGGAGAGAGGCAAGAGAGAGAGAGAGAGAAGAGAGAGGGGAAGAGAGAGAGGGGGGGGGGGGGGGGGAGAGAGGAAAGAAAAGGGGAGAGGGGGAGAGAGGAAGAGGAGAGAGAGAGAAAAGAAGGGGAAAAGAGAGAGAGAGAGAGGAGAGAGAGAGAGAGAGAGAGAGAGAGAGAGAGAGAGAGAGAGAGAGAGAAGGAAGCACAGACGAAAAAAAAATAAAGACAAAAACCCGAAAAAGGGGTAAAGACAGAGAGAAAAAATTAAAAAAAAGAAAGGGGAGGGGATAAAAAAAAATAACAACAAAAAAAAGCGAAGTAAAGGGAAAAAGGAAAAAAAAAGGGAAAAAAAAAGAAAAAAAGGGAAAAGAAAAAGAATAGAAAAGAAGAAAAAAGAAGAGGAGAAAGAATGCGGAAGAAGGAGAAGAAGAAAAAGAAGAAGGGGAAAAAGAAAAAAAAGAAGAAGGAGAAAAAGAAGGAGGAGTAGGAGAAGATTAAGAAGAAGAAAAAGGAGAAAAGGAAGAAGAAGTAAAAAGAATAAGAAAAAAGGGAAAAAGAAGAAAAGAAAAAAAAGTCCCCACCAAAAGAAAAGATGAAGAAGAAAAAAAAAGAAGAAGAGAAAAGAAGGAAAAAAAAGGGAAGGGGAAGAAGAAGAAAAAAAAGAAGAAGAGAAGAGAAGAAGAAGAAGAAGAAGGAGAGACGAAAAGAAGAAGAAGAAGAAGAAGAGGAAGAAGAAGAAAAGAAGAAGAAGAAGAAGAGAAGAAGAAGAAGAAGAAGGAGTAGACGAAAAAGAAGAAGAAGAAGAAGAAGAAGAGGAAGAAGAAGAAAAGAAGAAGAAGAAGAAGAAGAGGACCAAGCCGCACCAAAGACAAGGACAGAGACAGACAGCAAGACTGAGAGACGAAGAAAGAGAGAAAGAGACGAAGGCTGTATTTTTTCTCTTTTTTTCTTTTATTATTTATTTATTGTTATTTTTTTATTATTATTTATATTTTTTATTTATGGTTTGTTTAAGTGTCAAGTTAAATATAAAACGGAGACAGATAGAGAAAAACTTTACTTATTATTGTTACGTTACGTATAAGAGAGATAGAGACAGAGCGAGAGAGACATAGGAAGGGAAAGAGAAACAGAGACAGAGACAGAAAAACAGAGAGACAGAGATACAGAGGGACTGAGAGATAGAGGGACAGAGAGAGACAGAGAGACAGAGAGACAGAGAGCCAGGAGCAGAGGCCAGAGCGCCAGAAGCCGGGAGGACGAAGCAGGAGACAGGAGCCGAGAGCCAGAGAGCAGAGCGCCAGAGGAGCCAGAAAAGGGGGAGACAGAGAGAAGAGAGACAGAGAGCCAGAAGGAGCCAGAGAGCCAGAAGCGCCAGAGTGCCAGAGAAAACAGAGAGAAAAGAGAGACAGAGAGTAGAGAGCAGGAAAAGCCAGAGAGCCAGAGTGCGGGAGAGCAGAGAGCAGAGACCCAAAGAGAGCCAGAGAGCAGAGACAGAGAGCAGAGAGACAGAGGGCAGAGCGCAGAGAGGACAGAGAGACAGAGAGGCAGAGAGCCAGAAAGCACCAGAGAGACAGAGAGACAGAGAGACAGAAGCGCCAGAGAGCAAGAGAGACAGAGAGCCAGAGAGACAGAGCCCCAGAGAGACAGGAGCAGAGTGCCGGGAGAACAGAGAGCCAGAGAGACAGAGAGCCAGAGAGCCAGAGAGCCAAAAGAGACAGAGAGACAGAGAGCCCAGAGCGCCAGAGAGCCAGAGAGCCAGAGAGACAGAAAGCCAGAGAGACAAAGAGCCAGAGAGCCAGAGAGCCAGAGCGCCAGAGAGCCAGAGAGACAGAGAGACAGAGAGACAGAGAGCCAGAGCGCCAGAGAAACAGAGAGCCAGAGAGCCAGAGAGACAGAGAGCCAGAGAGACAGAGAGCCAGAGAGCCAGAGAGCCAGAGAACAGAAAGCCAGAGAGAAGAGAGCCAGAGAGCCAGAGAGCCAGAGAGACAGAGAGACAGAGAGACAGAGAGACAGAAAGCCAGAGAGACAGAGAGCCAGAGAGCCAGAGAGCCAGAGAGACAGAGAGACAGAAAGCCAGAGAGCCAGAGAGACAAAGAGCCAGAGAGCCAGAGCGCCAGAGAGCCAGAGAGACAGAGAGCCAGAGAGACAGAGAGCCAGAGAGCCAGAGAGACAGGAGCCAGAGCGCAGAGAGACAGAGAGCCAGAGAGCCAGAGAGCCAGAGCGCCAGAGTGCCAGAGAGACAGAGAGACAGAGAGACAGAGAGCCAGAGAGCCAGAGAGACAGAGAGCCAGAGCGCCAGAGAGCCAGAGAGACAGAGACAGAGCGCCAGAGAGACAGAGAGACAGAGAGCCAGAGAGACAGAGCGCCAGAGTGCCAGAGAGCCAGAGAGCCAGAGAGACAGCCAGCCAGAGAGACAGAGAGCAGAGCGCCAGAGCGCAGAGAGCCAGAGCGCAGGGGGACAGAAAGCCAGAGAGACAGAGAGCAGAGAGCCAGAGAGCCAGAGCGCAGAGAGCCAGAGAGCCAGAGAGACAGAGAGCCCAGAGAGACAAGGAGGACAGAGAGCCAGAGGCCAGAGAAACCAGAGGCAGAGGGGCCAGAGAGACAAGAGCCAGAGAGACAGAGAGCCAGAAGAGCCAGGAGCCAGAGAGCCAGAGAGACAGAGAGCCAGAGAGACAGAGAGGCAGAGAGACAGAGAGCCAGAGAGCCAGAGAGCCAGAGAGCCAGAGAGACAGAGAGCCAGAGAGCCAGAGAGACAGAGAGACAGAGAGCCAGAGAGCCAGTGACCCAGAGAGCCAGAGAGCCAGAGAGCCAGAGAGCCAGGCCGCGCTGCCCTCCACCCCACGAGAGGCATCAGCCAGTCCTCTGCATTTTTGCGTCCGGATGATTCTTAACCTTTAAGATCTTGTAAAGAACTCTCGTGTCTTCAAGGCCGTTTTTGTTTCGACTCCTTCAGCGCCTCCTCAGAGCCGGAGCCGAGGACGCGAGAAGCCACTTCTCTCGTGCTCACCTTCTCTGTCTGCCTCTCTGTCGCTCTCTCTGTCTCTCTGTCTGTCTGTCTGCGTGTATATATATATATATATTATATTATATATATATATATATATATATTATATATTATTTTATATTATATATATATATTAATACACACATTTATATATATACATATACGTATAGATAGATAGATAGATATATAAATACACACACACGTCCGTATACATACATACATACATACATATACATACATATATATATATATATATATATATATATATTTTAATATTTTATATTATATATATATATTTTATATATATATTTATTTTATATATATATATATTTTATAATATATATATATTCATATATATATATATTTATATATAAATGGAATTATGTACATGGATATATTTATATTATATAATATATATATATATATATATATATATATATATGTGTGTGGGGTGTGTGTGTGTGGGTGGGTGTGTGTGTGTGTGTGTGTGTGTGGGGGTGTGTGTGTGGGGTGTGTAAGTATAATATGATATATGTGTATCAATATTCGTATATATATATATATTATATATATATATATATTTTAATATATATATATATTTTATATATATATTTGTATATGTATATAAGTTAAATAAATTAATATATATGTGTATATCTATATCTCTCTATCTATCTATCTATCTATCTATCTATCTATCTATTTATATATAATGTATGTATGTATGTATGTATATGTATATAAATAAATAAACAAATATATATATTATTAATATATATATATTAAAATATATATAGTTATATATATATAATATATGTGTGTGGTATTAAAAAATAAACAAATAAACCCCAATACACAAACACACCACACAC
>NC_051398.1:41047683-41050889 GCF_015228065.2 Penaeus monodon
TAAAAAAGGGAAAAATTTAAAAAGAATAAAAAAGATAGGATAGAGATAAAGATAGGAAGGATAAAGGTTTGGGGGGATAGGATAGGATGAGATAAAGATAGAGATAAAGATAGAGATAGAGATAAAGATAGAGATAGAGATAAAGATAGAGATAGAGATAAAGATAGAGATAGAGATAAAGATAGAGATAGAGATAAAGATAGAGATAGAGATAGAGATAAAGATAGAGATAGAGATAAAGATAGAGATAAGATAAAGATAGAGATAAAGATAGAGATAGAGATAAAGATAAAGAGATAGAGATAGAGATAAAGATAGAGATAGAGATAAGATAGAGATAAGAGATAAAGAGATAGAGATAGAGAAAAGATAGAAGATAGAGATAAAAAATAAGAGATAGAGATAAAAGATAGAGATAGAGAGATGTGATAAAAGAAATCATGAAACTTTTAACAACCAATTTTATTACAAACTTCAATTATCGATGGAAAGATACAAAAAAAGGGAAGAAAGAAAGGAAGGAAGACAGTAAAAAATAAAAGAAAATGAAAGAACAAGAAAGTGAAGAAGAAGAAGAAGAAGAAATAAAAAGAAAGAGAAGAAGAAAAAGCAAAAGAAAGAAAGAATAAAAAAGGAAAAAGAAAAGAATGAAAATTATATTTATATGATAATAATATTGATAATAATAACAATAATAATAACAATAATGATAATAATAATAATGATAATAATAATAATAATAATAATAATAATAAAAGAAAGAAGGAAAGAAAGAAAAAAAGAAAAAGAAGAACAGAAAGAAAAAAGAAAAAAAAGAAAAGAAAAAAAGAAAAGAAAAGAAAGAAAGAAAGAAAAAAAAACATACATACATACATACATACATATATATATATATATATATATATATATATATATATATATATATATATATATATATATATATATTACTTTACACTACATACATTAAAGCTTACGACGAAAAAAAAAATCTTATATTACCGTTCATGGTTGTTTTACTGTCTCGTTTTATTGTAATAGAAATAATAATGATGATAATAGTAATGATGATGAAAATAATGATAATGATAGTAAAAATAATCTTAGTAGTGGTAGTAATAACGATGCTAATGACGATATGATGATAATAATATTAATAATAATAATGATAATGATAATAATAATAATAATAATAATAATAATAATAATAATAATAATAATAATAATAATGATAATAATAATAATAATAATGATAATGATGACAATAGTAATAAAAATGATAATGATGATGATAATAGCAATGATTAATGATAATAGTAACAATAAAAGTACTGTTACTCCTTATATCTATATCAACAACAATGATATCAATGATAATGGCACTAATGATGATGATGATGATGATGATGATGATGGTGATGGTGATGGTGATGGTGATGGGATGATGATGATGATGATGATATGATGATGATGATGATGATGATGATGATGGTGATGATGATGATGATGATGATGACTGCGATGAGTGATAATTATGATAATGATGATGATGATGACTGCGATGACAGTGATGATTATGATAATGATGAAAATGAGGTCACATAAATTACTAAATTATTTACTAATGAAAGTGCAAATCTGGGAACATTTCGACACCAAGGCTAGCAACAACGGCTGCAACAATAATAATTGCTGGCGTAGCAAAAGCAATAACAAGAATAAACAATAACATCGCAAAATGATACAATCAGTAATTTTAATCGTAAAGGTGATAACAATTAAAACAATAGTTACCCTAACAATGATAACCTGAATAAAGTTTAGCGAAATGGCGACATTTTGCCGTAAAAACACACAGATAAATTTTGAACCGCAGAAGAAAAGTCTTTCACAGGGGACGATGCCAGTAAATGTGGCACCAATTTTGCATGAAAACAATGATGCCATTCATGACGTTCTACGTCCGTCATTTCGCGGCTGTATCTTGCCCGGGCATTTTGACAATCTCGACTTGCGCGCAACCCTGTGTCATTTTTTTTCCCCGGGGTTTTTCTCCGGGGAATGCTGTTTCTGGGCTGGGGGGGTATTGTTTTTTTATCGGCCTTAATCTGGCCATCGCGATTATACTCCGGTTTTTTTGGGTGTGTTTTTTTCTTTTCATTTATTCTGAAGGAAGGAAGTGGGGGAGGTGGGAGGGACGGGAGGGGGAGGAAGGAAGGAGGGAGAAGGGGAGGGAGAGGGACATTAATAGCGTATGAGGGAGAGGGGGGGGGGAGGGGAGGTGCAGGCAGACATACAGACGGAGACAGAACGAGGCAAAACAAAAAAACAAAATACAATAAAAACAACAACAAAAAAAAAAAAAAAAAAAAAAAAAATAAGGGAGAGAAAGATAGGTAAACAGATTTGATTGATTGATGGATGGATAGATAGATAGATAAACAGATAGACTGATAAATAGCCAGATAGACAGATAGATAAATAGCCAGATAGATAGATAGAAAGATTGATAAATAGATAGATAGATAGATAGATAAATAGAGAGAAAGAGAGAGAGAGAAAGACAGGAGTAGAGAGAAGAGCGGGGAGAGAGACGAGGGGGGAGAGAGCGAAAAGAGAGAGAGGAGAGAGAGGAGGAGAGAGAGAGAAAGGGAGAGAGAGGGGGAAGGAGAGAGAGAGCGAGAGAGAGAGAGCAGAGAGAGAGAGGAGAGGAGAGGAGAGGGGGAGAGGGGAGAGCGAAGAGAGAGAGCAAGAGAGAGAGAGCAAGAGAGAGGAGAGAGAGAGAGAGAAGAGAGAGAGAGAGAGAGAAGAGAGAGAGGAGAGAGAGAAAAGAGGGAGAGAGAGAAAAGAGGAGAGGAGAGAGAGAGAGAAGAGAGAGGAGAGAAGAGGGAGGCGGGGGAGAGCGAGAGAAAAAGAGAGAGAGGAGAGAGAGGGAGAAGAGAGAAGGGGGAGGAGGAGAGAGAGAGAAAAAAAAGAGAGAGAGAGAGAGAGAAGGAAAACCCGAGAAAAACAAAAAAAGGGAAATAACCGAAAAAGAAAGAAAAGAGAAAAAAAAAAGAAAAAAGGAAGGGAAAAAAAAAAACAAAAAAAACAGAAAAAAAAAAAGGGGAAAAAAAAAAAGGGGAAGGAAAAAAAAAAAGAAGGGGAAAAAAAAAATAAAAAAAAAAAAAAAAAGGAAAAAAGGAAAAAAAATCAAAAAAAAAGAAAAA